>NC_089746.1:48229011-48246511 GCF_040412425.1 Macrobrachium rosenbergii
CAGGAGGAGCAGTGCGAGAGGGCCCTCCTGACATAGGCGCTGATGGTGGAGCGCTTATACCTCTCGGGGCACTTGCTCGCCCCGTTCGTACACATGCCCAGGTTCGTCCGCATCGTGTAGACCTTCATAGAGAGAGAGGCCTCTCTGTGCTCCACAAGGACGTCAAGGAAGGGGAGGCAGCAGTTTTGGCTATGGTTGTGGAATGCACGCCTCCGGTTCTCGATCTCCTCTTGTGAATTGGCGCTGATGAAGGTATCGTCGATGTAGCGCACGTACATCCTTGGCTGGGCTATGTCTTCGAATACCCTTTGCTCCACAGTGCCCATATTGAAATTGGCGAAGAGGACTCCAAGGGGAGAACCCACCGTCACCCCGTCGATCTGGGTGTACATATGGCCACGATGGTTGGAGATAGGTTCCTTTGTGGTGCAGATTTCCAGGAGGGCGCGGAGGGCATGCCCAGGGATGTTCAGGGATGGGGTGGTGGGGTACCTACACACACGGTCCAAGATCATCTGGTTGGTCTCATCGACGGGGACGTTGGTGAAGAGGGACTCCACATCCATCGAAGCAATACATCCTCCCGGGGGGCGCCGCTCTTAGGGCCTCCAGGAACTCTGCTGACGGCTTCAGGCTATGGCTGCCAGGGACATGAGGGGTCAGGATGGCATTCAGCCTCTTAGCCGGGGCAGGAATCTGACTGATGTTGGGGCGCAGGGGCTAACCACGGATTTCTGATTGAGTATTTCAATAAAAGACTTCCCGTATTCCACACTATCCTTTTTCCAATATGAGTATTGGCCAGTTGCTGACCAACATCGCTGAGCCTGAAAAGTGAATTATAAGGAAAATAGAAAAGATACTGTTTAAGATAAATTCGCATAATACAGCCATCCTTTTTAATAAGACCTGTTTAAAAGAGGGTCTATTTCCTTCGTATTATTATTATTATTATTATTATTATTATTATTATTATTATTATTATTATTATTATTATTATTATTATTGTAGCCTTGATATTCCAAGTAGGAACTGGAAATGTGAATTAGGAATTCTTACATATAGAGAAGCTACGTGCCTTTTTGATACATAACTGTTTAAAGGAATGTTAATAATTAGATTAGCAATAATGATTTGAAAAAGTGACGATTCACTCAGCATAACTCTGTAGGTATAAATTAAGTAAAAGGCATTTAAAATAAATGAAGCACCATGCATATCATATGAAGCAGTCATGCGCATGACATATTCACCAACGTATGATTGTCATCTAGTTTCGCGTTTTCGGATATTCATAAAAGTATCTTTTCTCGCCTGCAGTTAAACTGAAATGTTCTGGGTCAGTCGCCAACACCTGATAAAATTTCCCTTCTCCAAGAATGATTGTCTTTTATATTTTAATTTCAGGCTTTAACGCCAAAATCAAGCGATGATGAGTGTATTGATAAATGCTGCTTCAGCGGCGAGAATCGCATAGATGATGAAGCTTCTGACGTAAATAAATTTGTTTAAATTCAAAACGCATTCCGTCATGAAACGCATTCATGAAGGGTAAAAAATAAGGCAGAATTTTTATTCTAAATTTAATTTATACAAATAGAGAATAAATCACTTTGTGGCGTAAACTATTAATATTAGATCTAGACATCATTTTCCTAAGTATATTCCCGCGTGGGTACATGAGAGAGAGAGAGAGAGAGAGAGAGAGAGAGAGAGAGAGAGAGAGAGAGAGAGAGAGAGAGAGAGAGAGAGAGAGAGGAAATTCCTTTAATACCTCTGTTTGCGAAAATATTTCGAGCAATGCCCATTACTATTCAGCCTGGGCGACAAACATCCTTAAAAAGGGATGAAAAGTGAAGAGAAAAATACGAAGATTGAATTTATGCGAAATTCCCCAGTGAATCTGCCCAAAGGAGGCCGGGATCTGGGTCCTTTTAGACATTTTAGTTACTGGAGAAAATAAAGGAAATAATTCAATCATTTTTCATAAGTAACTGAAGTGTGTATATCTTCAAAAATATCCTGCAGCAGTAGCGGGCATGTAAAGGAATTAAAAAAAAGGTAATTTTCGTTCTGAATACTCGTACATGCTCTGTGGCTGAATAGTGCAGTGCTTGGCTTGTGTTTGCTTGGTTTGTAGATAGTTCCCTCTCTAACGCCAGCCATTACACTCAGTTGTAAATGTAGTGCGGAAAATGACCTTCTAAATTTCAGACAGCATTTGGGTATGAATGATATCCATGTTGTTACAGGAATGGGACTGAAGAAAATAATGATACAACGTAAAATGAAATATATATTGAATTATCGTATGATTATAATCTTCAAACCTTCGTGAATATGCGGCAGCCCAGTTTATGTTAAAACACCCCCACCCCCCCACCCCCAGTCCCAAGAAAAGATACTAAGATTTCCGTCAAACTTGTAAATATCCGGGAGTACAGCCTCTCTCTCTCTCTCTCTCTCTCTCTCTCTCTCTCTCTCTCTCTCTCTCTCTCTCTCTCTCTCTCTCTCTCACACAATACCCCTTTTTGATCATATTTTTCCAATTCTTCGAACTCTTTTGTGACAGTATATCGAAGATGGTCCGAACAGTACCCTCAAGCCATCATCTTCGGAGAGTTTGAATGGAGAATTTTAATGTAATGCAGATAAAGAGCGCTGGAACACGTCTCAAGTAAAGACAGATATCCAGCCTTTCTGGAACTCTAGCGGGACATGGAAGAGCACTTTGCCGCTCCCAATGGAATCCGGCAGGATTGTAAAGTCCTTCCCAGCTGGACAATGGCAAATGCAGAAGTCCATCCTATAACAACCTTGAATTTTTGAGCAACCCTCCCAGCAAGCTTACGTACATATACTCGGCAAAAGGTGAGGTACAACAAAACTGTGTGCATAATTTTCTCCCTGTGTCTGTCCGTCAATCCCTTACTCTCTCTCTCTCTCTCTCTCTCTCTCTCTCTCTCTCTCTCTCTCTCTCTCTCTCTCTCTTAAGAGCCAATCATTGTATAAATGCGTAGGTACTTTTGAACTTTGACAAATTCTATGATTTACAGTTTCAACATCATACGCGAAATTCTCGGCATCATAACTTTTATGTCATTTGTCCTCAACGTTATTATCTCTACTCTGCATCGATCTTTATGCACTAGAAGTAGTAATTATGCGTCGTATTTCTGAAGGAAAATAGATAACCAGGGGGTATATGACCATTGAATCCGCTTGAAAAGGAGCGTGAAACTGACTGTACCAACAAAGACATTGGATATAATTTATTATTTATTATACCTTGTCATGAGATCCTTACGCTATCGACTTATTTCATATCAGCAAAACAATTGGACAAAAGACTTTGGTCGGAATTATTACCTGATGATTAAACATGATGTGTATTATATTGAGTGAAGAATGATATTTCTCATGCAAATTATATCTGGGAATAATGGCTACGTGTTTGACGCTTGCTGGAACAATTGCCCCATGAGTCTACATTCATTTATTTCGAAGAAAAAATGCCTGTTTAGAATTTCATAATACCAGTCCATGTAATGGCTAATGATGACAGGTAATGAAAGGCATTCAAATGAATAGTTTTCCCCAGCATTACAAATCAGTCATTATAGATATGTATACATAATTTTCAGTGGAGAAACATCATTTGTTATTTTTCGTACCTTTTTCTCATTGTCATTGATTACCTTCTTAGGAAATCATATTCGTAACTGAAATGATTGAATTCCTGAAAAATAACAGTAGAAATATTGTTTTATATTTATCGAATGTTCATTTTACCAACCTTCAAATTTAAGTCATTAGTCATCTAACAAAAAGTTATTGACGGTTTTCTTGGAGTCATTAATATGGTAGTTTATACAAATTCGTATTCATATGCTCTCTGCCTTGGTGTTGGTTGTCTGTCTGTGCCTCTGTCACACACACACACACACACACACACACACACACACACACACACACACACACACACACACACACACACATATATATATATATATATATATATATATATATATATATATATATATATATATATACATAGGTGAGAGAGAAAGAGAGAGGAATTGAAAAGCGGAATAGACAGGTATGATTTGTACTGTGGAAGAAATGGTTGGAATAATTTCATTAATGATTTATTTTTAATAATTACTGAGTAGTGCAACAACCTCTAAAAAGAATTAATTGACCCTTTTCTATCTCAGCCGCATTAAACCTCTCATAAATCCTATGTTATAGATTTAAAAAAACGAAATAACAACAATAATGATACGAAAAAACAGGGGTTTAAACAAACCCTGGTCTGAAGTTAAAGTTTAACACCAGTTATTGAATCCTTCAAATAGTCAGTTAATCAGTCAATGAATAGATTAAATAGCTGTTATTACCTCAAGACCGGACCTCATAACCGTATATTTAGTTATATTTTATTAGATATATTTCAAGATATAACTAGCATGCATTATGCACGTATTTTCATAAATAATGAATAATGTAAATTATATATATATATATATATATATATATATATATATATATATATATATATATATATATATATATATATATATATTACATTATTCATTATTTATGAAAATTTTTGCATAATAAGTGCTAGTTATATCTTGAAGTACAAATCAGATCTGTCTATTCCGCTTTTGTATTCCTCTTTCTTTATCTCTCACATATATATATATATATATATATATATATATATATATATATATATATATATATATATATATATATATATATATATATATATATATATATATATATATATATATATATATATATATATATATATATATATATATATATATATATATATATATATATATACATATACACACATTCATGTATGTATGTATCAGCGTAATTTCACAACTGTGTTAAAATCGACAGAATATTTAATTAAAGATATACAAGGAATTCTGTCTTGGAAATTTCAATTTTTAATTTTTAGGCTAATTCCAAAGTACTTGAAATCACCCACCTACGCACGACGCTGAAAAGGAAAGTTAAAAGTATCATTGAAATTGAGAATTCCCTTCCCCTTTCTGCTGAATGTTGTGCCGTACATGCAAATGTGACGAAGATTTTTCACAAACTGTAAAGTGCAAGTGGGGAATTTTTTTTTTTCTCTTGTACTCATATAGGATTCCATACGTCCATTTTTCGCGTTTCTACAAAATTGTTTCTTGGAATAAGAAGAGAGAGCATCGACATCGTTCCTGTCTATATCACCAGTTTCTCGTTCTTAAAAAAAAAAGAAAAAAAAGAGAGAAAAAAAACATTTTCCACAAGAAAAAACGACATTCAAGTAGAACTGTTTTTTTTTATGGCATTCCAGACTGGATTTTTTTTTGCTTCCAATTTACCAAATTGTGTCGGGTAACACGACAAGCAAAAAGTACTGCCATCGTCCCCGTTTTATATCTGTAGCTTCCCATTTCCCTCAAGAACGACTTTGACATTCGTAGAGCGCCGATATTAATATGCAAATATAGCTTCCACGGTCGCTAGATAGCGGCGGTTCTCCGTCCGCGCGCGGTTTGCGTTTGTATTAAGCTGGCAACATTATTCAACTCTATTCACTGTTATTCACGTCATACAATCTCTTCGGAGCTGTGCTGTCTGCGTCTCGGAATAATAATGATATTCGGGAGAACCCGGTTCCTCTCTCTCTCTCTCTCTCTCTCTCTCTCTCTCTCTCTCTCTCTCTCTCTTTTTGGGAATGTGTCTTTCATTCCTACGACAACTTTTTTGATGATTAGATTTTACAATTTCTTGTTATTCAGAGGATGTTTCGAGGGGGCAGGTTTCTCTGGCTTCCAAAATAAGCGCAGCTAAAAACACAATCTATTTCCTTTTTTGTTTTGTAAATAGGGCTATATAAAGTCTATTAGGCCTATAGACACGGTTGGAATATGTAATGTCCATGTATTCTGTGGTAAGCATTTCAAAAATTTCGATTTACCGAAATTTGCACTATTTTAGTCAGTTACACGATGCTTTTCAGCATTTTACTTAATTAGAACAAAGCAATAATTTATAAAATAATAATTTATAAAATATATATATATATATATATATATATATATATATATATATATATATATATATATATATTATATATATATATATATATATATATATATATATATATATATATATATATATATATATATATATATATATATATATATATATATATATATATAATTTATAATTTATAAGATAATACTTTATAAAAGAACAATTTATGAATTACATCTATAATTTAAGAAAATCCAGTTTTTACCGAAAAACTGATAACATAATATCTGAAACGAGAGTATCACTTTTAGACTACTTAATAACACAAGCAACGGAAAATATGTAACAGATATGTTGCTTCTATTCAGGAGTGTAATACTTTGTTAATGACCTTTCCTTGTATTAGAACTATCCGGTTCTCATTTGGTTTAAATATTAACATAATTGCTTTACATCTTTCTGCCTACTCTTCTTTCTCAGTAAATAGAAATTAGTGAATGAAAATAAGTAATAATGATATATACAAATAAATAAGAAAAACATAAAAATGAATATATAGAAATAAAGAAATAAAAAGGAATTAATAAATAACAATAAATAATAAAAAATAGGAATAAAATCTGCTATCGCCTTGGCAAGTTCTGAGCAGAGAGCCTTAAATGTTGTCCTAATTCCTCTGAGTATGGAAGCTAGCAGATTTTCCAAGTTCCCCCTTGTACGGAAGCTCACAAAATTTTTCAAGTTCTTCTGATTACTGTCCTAATTCTTCTGAGTAGGAAAGCTTGCATATTTTCTAAGTTCTCCACAGCACGTAAGATCACGTATTTTCCACGTTCTTCTGAGTAGGGAAAATTGCATATTTTCGAAATCATTTTGAGTACTGACGCCCACATATATTCAAACTTCTTTTGAATAGGAAGCTCACAGACTTCCCAGTCTCAGGAATTTCAGAGCGCACAGTCTTTTTGCTAGAAATCTGGAACAGAGTATAAGAAACTCGACGATTATTCCAGACTGTCCAGGAAATGCTGGGCAGACTTTTCCACAGGGTCATCGAGATCCAGCAGACAGTATTTTGAGCAGCTTAGTAAAGAGAGCGCTTTTGTGATAAAAAGACATGTAAATCATAAGTATGATCCGTTGAGGCTGTTGCTGTCATCATTAAAGTTTTCCAATAATTATTATACCGGATACAAAAGCCATACAGGGCTTCTGTCTGGTCATTGTTTTTGAAGGCTGCTGCTAGAATCTTGGATTGTCTCCTCGTCTATGAATCGCTGACGTTAGATTTTTTTTTTTTTTTTGAGGCTTGGTCGATCGCTTAATCTGGGATTAAGAGAGTTTTCCTTTCACCTCAATTCTTAGATTTTATTTATGTACTTATTTTTTTCTCTAATCCTTAATAACGTCAGTCTGCTTCACTTCCCGTTGGCCTGTATTATTATTATTATTATTATTATTATTATTATTATTATTATTATTATTATTATTATTATTATTATTATTCGGCAGATGACCCCTATTTGTATGGAATAGGCCCACAGTGGCCATTGGTTTGAAATTCAAGCTTCCAAAAAATATGGTGTTCATTAGAAGGAAGAAAGTAACGGAAAATACTGAAAGAAGACAAGTCATATCGAAAGAGAAAAAATAAATTAAGAAATTAACAAATAAATAAAAAATGTAAGTAAAGTATTAAAATACAAGGTGAATTGTATTAGGGTAAAAATGTATTACATCTTCGCTTGAACTTCCGAAATTCTGTATAGTAAAACTAAAAGCATAATTGTTCTTGTGCAAATATTAGTTTTATTTATTTAGGAAAACCAAACAGTTCGATTTACAGACCAAATTCTGCCAAGGGGAAATTGAGCGAAAAGACCTAAGTTCTTGAGCGAGTATATTGCTGCCCTGGGAACCTGGGAAACCAACATGATTGATTTGACAGATCAAATTAATATGGCAACTTGCCCACAAAGGGCTAACAATCACAGGAATCTATTTTCGAAGTCTTGTTCAATACCAATTACCAAAGTTTCCAGCCACATCAACTTCCACATCAACTATCAAATGTTTGGTGACAACTTCAAATGAAAGTTCTTTAGGGATCACCAGCCTTCCTAGTTTATGCTTTCATCTGTAGTGTATATGCTTGGCTTTCTATCTATATACATATATATAGATATATATTTATATATACATATATATGTATGTTATGGATATATGCATACATACAGTACATACATACATATATAAATATATATATATATATATATATATATATATATATATATATATATATATATATATAATTATTACAAAGCGTTTGATGAGACATCTTAATCATATATGTTTATGTACTCAACAATTATCAAAGTGTTTAATCACATTGCATTTATGTATTTCAAGTGCCCTGTTGATGGAAAAGGTACTGTTAAATGAACCCATAAAAAATGGCTACTCCTCAAGAAAAGGCACAATGTGTGTTATGGTTTATTGAAACAAAATTGGATACGCAGACTCAGTGAAACTGTGGAACTAAGTATGGAAGAGATCCACTGTCACGTCTATCAATTCGTGCATGGCACAAGAAATTTATGGAGATAGGGACAGTGTTGGATAAAGGGAGGAGTGGACGACCAAGAACATCTGAATAAAACATCGATCGTGTAAGACAAGCCTTTGATCGTTCTCCTACAAAGTCCATCCGTACTGCTGCCAGACACTTACAGCTACCACGTGTTACAGTGCACAAAGTCCTACACAAAGATACAAGCAAAAGATCACTGATGCCATTGCCATTGTTGATGAGGCTATGCTACAGCGAGCATTGCAAGAAATCGAGTACCGTCTTCATGTGCTTCGTGCAACTAATGGTGCCCACATAGAGGTGTATTAAATGAGGCAAAAAAATTTCAATATCTACTCCTCATTTTGTAATAATTTTCACATATATATCTGTTCATTTGCATTTGTAATATATTTTTTTAATTGTAACAAGACTTCATGGAATAAATATATATATATATATATATATATATATATATATATATATATATATATATATATATATATATATATATATATATATATATATATATATATATATATATATATAGAGAGAGAGAGAGAGAGAGAGAGAGAGAGAGAGAGAGAGAGAGAGAGAGAGAGAGAGAGAGAGAGAGAGAGAGAGAGAGAGAGAGAAATATTTATATAGAAACAAGGAGAATTGTGCATTTTTCCAGATCGCTTTCATAAAACTCGCATAATCTGACGCAAACTCACTCGCGCGCGCGCGCACACACACACGCACACACATACCCACACAAACACACAAAAATATACCAGTTTGAGATAAGTTAAAGAAACTGAAAACTGAATAATAATAATAATATTATTAATGATATGAACCCACATGATTTACTATAAATTTACGTATATAATAATGATAATATTGGTTAACGGAAAAAAATCACCAAAATGATGAATAAAAAAATGAGCGAAAAAGGTAACAGAGTTACACATAAATCCTTATTCACCGCTCTTATATTCATAATTCTTATAATGACGAAATCTATAAACCCCAACAAAAGAAGATGAAAGCACAGAAACGATAATAAATTCATAATTCCATTATGCAGATCTTCTCTAAACACAGATAAGGAGTTCGCACGTAGGACCTTATTTGCCTAAGTAATCTATTCATTTGTGAGTCTCTCTCTCTCTCTCAAACGGAAAGGACAGACAAATGGTGAGGTGCGCATTGCACCATTCTCCCGTCATGCCATCACATGAGCTTCTATAATTTAGTTGTTTTCTTTTCACGGCAAACTGTGGAAAGGAATGAATGTTGTTCCTGAATTCTTCATGCTCACAGAGACACGTTGACTTTTATTGATGCAGTTGGTTGTGTTGTTTGAAAACTGTTTATGCTATTTAGCATTAATAATAATAATGATAATAATAATAATAATAATAATTAATATTATTATTATTATTATTATTATTATTATTATTATTATTATTATTTTAATAATAATGCTCTGCGTAACATTTTAATATATTTGGATAACGGTATCGCTGTGGATTTTATTAATGTTGGTACACCTCTCAGTTCAATATGTAAGAACAACAAAAACCACAACCTCTATTATTATTATTATTATTATTATTATTATTATTATTATTATTATTATTATCTAACACTTAACTTATAACCCCCATATAAACGACGCACGTGTGAAAACGCTGCTAATCAGCATAAGCCATCTTACTTAAGGTGACTGGAGAACACACTAAAAAAATGCTCTCAGGTAGCCTTGGTGGTAAGCACACATTTGGCTTCTCTTAATAATATGACCTCAGGGGAAGGGGCTAGCTACTATTCTACATGTCCAGCAGGGGTGGTTAATGGTCAGGGGTTGATGGGCAGGGGGTAAAGGGCAGGGGGTTACGATGTAAACTAACCCTGCTACTGGTGTTACTTGGGAACGCCGCCCGCGGCCCTGCGGTCCAGGTGAGAAGAGGGAGGGACGTCTCAAATAAACCCGACTTCGAGAAAAGTCCTCCTGGGTTAGGTTACTCTTGGGAAGGGCGGGGGGAGATTCCCAAGCATATAATGACTCGCCCTTCGGTTAGCTTACGTCATTAGGATTTCTTCCCTTACTTCGTGGAGCACTTTCCCTCTCTCCTTCTCATTACGATGTTTTGATCTTATCTTGATTATGTTTTCTTAATGACAAAACTGGAGGCCCAGTACTTAAGCCTAGGGTCATCTCAGGCTTATGAAGATTAAGAAAAACCGGGTGTACGCTTGTCTTCTTCAGTAATGTATAAAAGATTTTTAATAAAAATTTGATGAAAACAATTCCATTCTTATTTGACTCTTCGATACCATGCTTGAGTAGCACATAAAATTTGTTCTTAAATGTTATTTTGTTTAGGTCTAACAGAATTCAGCTCGCATGATGAAAAGGTTTTAATAATTTCTATCCTTTGAGAATATAGGATAGAATAATCTTGTAGTATGTTGACCATTCTCTACCTATAACTGTACCGACGAAGTTTTATAAAATTTATGATGTGAGAGAGAGAAAAAATTCACATATATTTATTATTTTAATTATATTCATATATTTTTTCCTCTCAGTTTTCTTTTTTTCCATTATGAGAAATATAATCGCTGGATTCTTGGTTTGCAAGTAAATGGAATTTGTGCTTTTTGATTACAGAGTTTTTTATTTTGATTAATATAATAATAATAATGATAATAATAATAATAATAATAATAATAATAATAATAATATTATTATTATTAATAATAATAATAATAATAATATTATTATTATTATTATTATTATTATTATTATTATCATTAAAACCTTTTCACTTCACCATGTGAGCTGAATTCTGTTAGGCCTACTAAACAAAATAACATTTAAGAAAAAATTTTATGTGCTATTCAAGCATGGTATCGGAGAGTCAAATAAGAATGGAATGGTTTTCATCAAATTTTAATTAAAAATCTTTTATACATTACTGAAGAAGACAAGACTACATCCGTTCTTTTTCTTAATTTTCATAAGCCTGAGATGATCCTAGGCTTACGTACTGAGCCTCCAGTTTTATCATTAAAAAACATAATCAATGATAAGATATTATTATTATTATTATTATTATTATTATTATTATTATTATTATTATTATTATTATTATTATTATTATTACAGCGTAATAAATGACAAATGAACGCGAAAAGCAAATATCTTGAAATTTATGTCACTCCTTTTCACTCGTTTCTCTTCATTTCTCTCTTTTCCTTCTTCCATGCCACTTACCGTCTCCGTTTCACTAATTTCATTTCGCCCCTCTTTTCTCTCTATCGTCTTTTATTTTTCTTTTTCTTATTGACTTCCTGTAATTCTTGAAACCTTCTATCTACTTCCTTTCCATTTCCTTTTTACGTTTCTCTCCATTAATTCTTTCCTTCTTAAGAGTTCCTCCCTCTCTTTCCTTGTCATCTACTTTTAACGGGCATTCTTCTTCCTCTCTTTTGCTATGCGTGCAATAAAAACCATTTATTTAACACAATACAGTTATTTTATTGCGTTTTTGCAACATCTCAATATATATATATATATATATATATATATATATATATAAATATAATGAAATGAATTCACTGAAAATGGATGAGACAAAAAAGCGTTTGACAGATTATCCATTAACACCAACGGCAACATTTGAACGACTGCCATAGAAATTGATTTTTATGTCTGGGTAAGCTTTTGTCCGATGTTACTACAGGATGTAAGACCATACACTTTGCATATGAAAGCTTATTCATTTTGATAGAGAGCCTGGTTCGATTTTTACTAACAGAGTTTCTTGTTTGTATAACAATATATACATATTTTATATATATATATATATATATATATATATATATATATATATATATATATATATATATATATATATATATATATATATATATATATATATATATATATATATATATATATATATATATATATATATATACGTACTGTTTATATATGATTCAGTCAAATAAGGTGTTGGTAAGTAATGTTTCTATGTTTTCGTATTGTAAAAGTCAATTTTTTCTTAAATTTTTCAGATATGAATATTACACTGTATTGAATATTTAGTACTGTTTTTTTTCAGTTACATTAATTTCACAAGAACGCCGCTTTTTATTATTTTAATAACAACTGTACATTTTATTTTATTTATATTGTAATTTTTCGTACTGTCCTTTTAAATCAGAATCATTTCATTTGACACCATTTTGCAACATTTTACACGACTTCTGATTTTTAATGAAATATAACCTCACGTTTTAATGAATAACAACCTCATATTTTAATGATATACTGTATAACCTCGTATCGCCTGTATGCTCGTGTTCGTATTCAAGGCAACAGAGATTATATTTGTTGATACTATGGTTAAAATTAGCGCTAAGAAAACCCAACAGGAAGCCTTTCAATAACAGGAGAGGTTTTCGACGGCAGCAAAAACAAATGTTGTCAGGAAAACCTCGCCGTCGAAGAATTGCTTCTCTTGAGCGCCTTCCTTGGGCTTATGGTGTGCTGTTGGGCAGACTCGGGTAAAATGGGAAGAAATGTTCACGAATCGCGTATTTTCCTCCTCCTCCTCCTCCTCCTCCTTCCTCTTCATTCTCTCATCCCCGTCTCCGCCTCCTTCTCCCCTCCCTGCCTCCTTCTCCCCTCTCTGCCTCCTCCTTCCTACTCCTCTCCTCTCCGCCTCCTCCCACCCCCTCCTCCATCACAGCTTCGTTTCTTCTCCGTCTCATCCACCTTTACCTTTTTGTTGTTAATTTTTATATATATATATATATATATATATATATATATATATATATATATATATATATATATATATATATATATATATATATATATATATATATATATATATACATATATATATATATATATATATATATATATATATATATATATATATATATATATATATATATATATATATATATATATATGCACAGTATATGTCGTGTGTGTGTGGATCTGTGTGAGTGTGTGTGTGCGTGTATGTGCGTCTGGGTTAGTCACTTACATAACATTATCATTTATCCATTTATGTTTAATAATGAAAGCCGTAACAACGACGATTATTAGGATAGTTTATTCCTCGGCGATGTGAGAAGCTGATCAGTCTTTTTAAATCATCTTTGTATGTTTGAGTGGTGAATAAAACGTTGAAAAAAATGAAGGTGTGGCACAGATTTATGATATTTCAAGTAGTAGTAACTATTTTTTATTGACTGACAAACGGATGTTCTGACTGGAACAACGCGGCGCAAAATCCTCTCTCCATTTGCGTAAGTAACCCCTCGCATATACAAATGCAGCGAAAGCTGTTTTACAAGCTGTTTCAAAAGCTGTTGCAAAATGCAGCAGCATCAAAGGAACTCGAGAAGAAAACAGACGCGATTGTCGAAATTGCATTGTGAGTCACTCAGAGAGAATCTGCAAACGCAATGTCCCTCAATCGCGAATTCTAGTGATTTTGCACGTCGGTAAAATTCCGCCATTCTTTTCGGCCCTGAATTTTTCATAGTCTCCGGAGTATTTCTGATTGCGTGTTCGGGGTCGCTGCAATCGACTGTGCCGGTTGGACTTGCAGTATTGGAAAGCTTATGTAATGGACATCGATTTCGTAAGCAAAGTCGTTTGGTCCGTAATCAGAATAACGTTCTGTCTTCGAGGTAGAAGCGACTGTCATATTTTCCTCGCTGCCTGCGATTATTCGTAGTGAATGATGAATTTATTGTTATTTAAGTATTTACAAGCAGTCAGTATTTTTTTCATCTCTGAATTTACTTAAACTGAGATTTACGATTTCCTGAACATAAAATTGACCACCGACTTGTTGCATATTTAAAAATGACATTCAGTACAAACGACATTGCAGTTCAAGTGATGTTGCACAAGCGATATTGCAATATTGCAGAATCGACAATCTTTTAGTGCTTTGAGCGCAATACCCTTCCTTCTTCTAATTTTTTGCTTTCATAATGCTTTTGCCTTTCAGTTATTGTATTCGATTATAGTCTGGCTAAATCTTTCAGCACTACAGAGTATTAATTTTGAATTCTGAAATTGTCACAAACACCATATTATTCATGTTATATGACTGTCTTTTTGTATTGGGTTTTTAAGGATTTAACTTAGCAGTTTTATTTAACTTTCGTGACGGTTATTTATTTTTCATTTTACCTTATCCATTCTTTCTTGATGCAGTCAAAAGTTTGTTCTTAATGAAAAAATAGAATAATGTTTTGACTGAATATGATAACCTAAGAACTATCAAAGTTTGAAGATGTAGCAAATATTTCTTTAACAGAGAGAGAGAGAGAGAGAGAGAGAGAGAGAGAGAGAGAGAGAGATAACCTTACCCATAAAAAGTGCTTTGATCACTTAACAGTGGGAAATAAATAATGAAAAGAAACTAATAAATTATTAATCTGCAATTTGCCACATTTATTCATGGAAAAGTGTCTTCTTAGTCAACTTAAGCAATAAAATAAAGCACACTCACAAACATCATATATCACTTCTTATATAACAGGATCATTATCAGCCCATGTAAACCACTTCCCCAATCCCCATGAAAAAAATATCCAAATGATCAAATACACCACGTTTAGTTCAGACATAACCTGGGACAAAAAAAAAAAAAAAAAAATAAAGGCTTTTATCAGGAAAATGTCGATTTATTGTCAATATCGCGGAAGATGGATGTGGGGGAAAGATCAATAAGCTATTAGCAAGAAAACCTTAGTGTTTATTGGAAAATATCGAGAGCTACTGAATATTCCGCGAGACTTCATTTTCCAGAGGGGAGATATGGAGGTAGTAGGGAAAGGGGAAAACAATGAATGGAGATTACGTGTGAATGATAAGTCAAATGCGTAAAATAGATTTCTGAATGTGGATGAAAAAGAAGCAGTGAAATTTCAAAACCAAAAAGTAACGAATAATGTGTATAAAAGGACATTTGTTGACAAAGTTAACAAAAAATAGGTATGTGAAAATAGATGTAAAGGAACTAGTGATAATGAGCAATTAAAGCAAAGAAGGACCGTAATGAATGATTCAAAACAAAAGGAAGAAGAGATAGGCGAAAAAGCCGCATATGAACGCGGTAGCATTTTAGAAAGGGGGAAAAGAAAATGTGATAGATTCGGCACTTTGCTACAAATGTTGGAAATGGAGTAACCGATTGAGTAAGACTAGATAAATAAATAGTTTATTACCTAACAGATATGTAAATATGAAGAATTTTAGAATTCTCATGAAAAATTGTTGTGATTTATTCAACCAGTTATTCTGACCCTCCAGAATAAAACAAAAAAAGATAAAAATCTATGGAGATTACTGGGAGAGCTGCAGATAAATAAAACGAAGAGGTAAAGAAACAATCATTCTACTTGAGATATGTATGGGAAGGCTGCAGGAAACTAAACTAAAAGAACTGGAAGCAACATGAAATTAAGTTAAGTATACCTTAGTTTTACCAGACCACTGAGCTGATTAACAGTTCTCCTAGGGCTGGCCCGAAGGATTAGAATTATTTTACGTGGCTAAGAACCAACTGGTTACTTAGCAACAGGACCTACAGCTTATTGTGGAATCCAAACCACATTGTAGTGAGAAATGAATTTCTATCACCAGAAATAAATTCCTCTAATTCATGAGCCGGTCGGAGACTCGAACTCGGGCCTAGCGAGTGCTAGCCCACAACTCTACCGACTCACCCAACAAGGAACTTAAGAACAGTGCAACAAGGACAGAGCATACAATTGGCAAATTGTCGTCCCACCTGAAAAAAAAAAAAAAAAAAAAAACGTAAAAAAAATTACCGTTTTAGAAAGCGCCACCACCGGGCCACTGAACGGACCCACGTGATAAAAAATCATTATAGTTAAAATTTTACACAAAATTTCATGTATTATATGGTCTTTGTTATATCTTAAAGTCAATAGCTGAAGCATGTTTTTTGTATAAGTGGAAATTATGGATATCCCCGTATCTATTGTGAAAGCATTAAGAAATATTCGATAATACGGGCATGCATACATACTGTATATGAAAACATTACATACATTCATGCATATATATATATATATATATATATATATATATATATATATATATATATATATATATATATATATATATATATATATATATATATATATATTTTCACAGTCGCCTCTTGAATTTGCGATGAACTAAATTCACTTCCCATTTTTCCAATGATTTTTTTCCTTTGTTCTTTGTTGTTTTTCTCTTAGTACCCATTTTCCAGTTGCCTTTATTTTTCACGGAAGGTTTGAATATTTCTTTAAATAAAAACAATCAAGTGGCAGATTTCCTGAGGCGTATGATGCTGTTATTGTTTTGTCTTGTGAGAGGTTTTTTCCTAAGGAAAATGTAAACAATATATTAATAATGATACCTTTGACATTACAGTGAGCGTTTAAATATTTCCTGTTATATTTTTCCTTTACTTCTAAAATGTAGGGTATTAATTGTCGAAGCTCTTCCCATCTTTTGCCAACACTGAAATTTTGCTGTTATAGTTTTATTTCTTCTTCAGCTTCTTGTTTTGAATTTGAAATTATCCAAAAAAATAAAAGCACCGAAGACAGTACTTAATCAAAAGTAGCATGACTTAAACCAGGCAAATATCCCTTAAAATAACGTAATTTTATTAGTAATACCCTTAACCAGGTACACAAAAACTTAAAATAGTTTTAATTAAAATAAAGCAAAAACAAAAAAGAATATTGTACCCCAAAAGAATCTCCGTTCTCCAAAAGCGCGTTTTCTCTTGCATTTAGAAATTAATGCGCAGCAAATAAATTTGGGCCTAG
>NC_089746.1:48251511-48274011 GCF_040412425.1 Macrobrachium rosenbergii
GAGAGAGACAGAGAGAGAGAGAGAGAGAGAGAGAGAGAGAGAGAGAGAGAGAGAGAGAGTGTGTGTGGACTTTGTAAAGGAATGAACGGCTCTTAATGGAATTTAAAAGTTTATGAGAAATGCCTGTAATGCTTTGGCGTTATGTGTATATATTTTTATTCCGTATTTCTGTGTGTGTCTCTCTCTATATCAGTATATGTATATATATATATATATATATATATATATATATATATATATATATATATATATATATATATATATATATATATATATATATATATATATATGTAACATACATGCATACTTACATGTATTATATATATAAATGTATATATATATATAATGTATGTGCATATAATATATATATATATATATATATGTATATATATATATATATATATATATATATATATATATATATATATATATATATATATATACAATATATATAATATACATGCATACTTACATATATTACATATATAAATGTATATATATTCACATGTATACATACATACATACACATACATGCATACACATGTGTGTATATATATATATATATATACTGTATATATAAAGGCATGTGTGTGTGTACATAGTAATTATGTCATTCATTCTCAAACCAAGAAAATTGATGGTGTCTTTAAATGCATAAAGTATACAAAATTTGCAAAAATCCAAATTTGTGAAAAAACCTTAATTCTTTTTTTTTTTACCAATGTGCTGTGTGTCATGAGAGAACTGCAGTGTTGAAGAAAGATGTAAGAGAATTACTTGTTTTGAACCTGTTGTATTTCTATTGTGTTTTCAAGTTCGAGTTGATGAATGATTGGTTTTTGCCACTATTTCCTTTTTATTTCCGTTTGTTTTTAATAATAATAATAATAATAATAATAATAATAATATTATTATTATTATTATTATTATTATTATTATTATTATTATTATTATTATTATTATTATTATTCATGAAAACTTTTATTCACAGCGACTGTCATATTTCTGGTTACTCACGTGTAAAATATAATGACTTCAGTATTCAACAAGATATTTATAAGATACCATTTCTGTATCACCTCAGTTCCAGAGGTCTTATATTTCTTATTTCTTACACCGTTAGACTGTGGAACAGTGTCCCCGAGGATGTCGTGCAATTGGAACTTCAAAAGTTCAAGTGAAGGTGCAATGCTTCACTACCCTAATACTATACTCCTTGCATTTTAATACATTTTAATCTATTTGTTAATTATTTAAGTTATTGTTTTTTATTTAAAAGTGAGATCTCTTCTTTCTGTTTTTCCCTTTACCTCCTCTTACTTCTTCCATATGAATAGGGTTCATCCTTTGAATAATGATAAATAATAATAATGCAGGTACGTTTTAAAAAAATAGCAATATATATATATACGTATACACACACACACAATATATATATACACACATACATACACACACACACATATATATCCCCGTCAAGCCCGAGAGAACCCCGATAGAAACGATGATGAACGTTGTGGGGAGGAGGCCAATTGTGTCTGGGTATGTGATTGATTCGATAGAAAGGCCTGTGGGAATCCAAACCAATCAGAATAGGCTTAGGCTTTTTTTTTTTCCTGGGAATAATTCCCTGGCCATGAACCTACTCCTGTGTTTTGCTATCTACAAATTTCTTTTACAGTTCTTAGTTTATTACAATGCGCGAAAGCGTTGGAATGATTTTCTCTGTGGGTTATTATTAATAATAATAATAATGGTTAAGAAATTCACAATGGTGTAAATGTAAATATATTTTAGTATAAAGTAATATGTACTTACATTTACAGCATTGTAGATTTCTTCGCCATTTTAGTGACTCATGTTATTTTGAGATTTTTATGAATAATAATAATAATAATAATAATAATAATAATAATAATAATAATAATAATTAAATTTTAAAACTGTAATCACATGACAAAAATTTAGGTGCAAATTATTACTATAAAAATACTATACCACTGAAATACAAAAGAGCATGATTTAATCGATGTAAAGTTTAAATATAAAAAAGGAAAAAAGAAGCAATACATTTCTAAAAATCAGTGTTATCATATAAGATCATGAATTCCTTGTTAATCATTTTATTTTGGTTCTTTCCGAGTGAGGGATTTATCAGTCATTCGCCATAAATTCTGGATGCCCTTATCCATTGGTTGCATAAGAATTATTGTGACGCTTTAATGGGAAATAGGTGAGATAGTAATTCAGTGCAGTTCAACCAGATTATGAAAGTTCAAAGCTAATGAAGCAGCCGCTGATGGGTCTATGATTATTTTACACTGAATAATCGGGAAGGTTTCAAAAATATGAAAGCTGTTTTTTTATCATGTTTACTCGAGAGCGTTTTAGTAGGTACATTACTAACCGTTCAACTGTACATTCGATCACACACGTTTGCTTAGAAAGAAAAATTCCAATATGAAAGAATACATATAAAGCTAGCTCTAATTGGCTTAGAAAATATTCTTATTCTTAGAAAATATTCGTTTCCTTTGCTGTCTATGAGGTGTTATTGGAGTGGGGGGTGGGAGGTTGGGGTGAGATTTGGGGCGGGGGTCAGACATTCTCTCCTCACCACATACTGATAATGCAATATCTCCGTTAGGTCATTTCCATAATTTTTTGGCTAATGTTTCTAGAAATTTCATGCTAGAACTTTCATCATAGACCATAAATTCAAGCCTTCTCGTTATCAGACGGCTATCTGCCTCCACCCTGTCGTTAAGATGACCTTTGGACCTTTATATTTACCTATTCCATTACGAGGTCGTACTTTTGCGTCCCACAGCCATCATTGTCTGGATACAACTGCTACTTAACATGCCTTATGCTTCTCTTAAACATTCCAGTGAGGTTTGCTGATAGTCTACAGCCATGAGTCACACACACACACACACAACACACACCCCTCCTCCGAGAGCTACGCAATTGTAGGCATGAACAAGTAGAAGGACAATCATGGTAATTTTTTTCTGCAGTTTACATACTGCACACGACATTGTCACATACTTCAGACTGTTTGTTTGTCTTTTCTTCCGTATATTTATTGACTTGCTAAGCCTGTCAGAATAAATGACATACAGAAATTACTCATAATTATTTCTATAATAGATATAGTGATTACTTGGGTTAATTTACACCTTTTTTATTACAGTACTTAGTAGAATCTTATTTTAGACAAAACAAATGAGGGTAGATGCCAACTCAGTTAATTAATTATAATTGTGAGGGAAACTGACCTAAAACAACTATCATTATGCCCTTGTTTATCTTGATCTTAATTGCTATCTTTCTTCAGTGATATTGTTAAATTTCCTTTACCATTTCTTGCCATACGGAATAACTAATAATCAAAATAGTTAAAAAGAAGTAAAGTTGGGACCATTGAATGGCTGCAAAATCTAAAAGTGAATGACCTGGATAAAAGATAAGTTTCATATCTCTCTCTCTCTCTCTCTCTCTCTCTCTCTCTCTCTCTCTCTCTGTGTGTGTGTGTGTGTGTGTGTGTGTGTGCACTGCCTCTTCATAAAGGCAATCGAGAAAACACCTGTCACCTAAAATGCAGATAATCCACCGTCATGAATTCAGCGCCCCAGCTTCCGGCACACTCATTATTAGCTCGGTATTCCCAAGTCCTCCGCGACATTTTCCATGCATGGCGACGGTTCTTAAAATCTTCTGGTCATTCCTGACCCTTTCTAATACAAATCCAAAGCCCCAAAAAACCTTTCCGAGGGCCTTTCCAATGGTTCCTCCATTCTCCCCTGCCATATAAATTTCCATTGTTTCGGGTCTTAAAAGTCAAGAGAGTGACGGAGAAAATTGCTAATGCAGAAAGTGGTCCTGATGTTTCCCGTCTTCACCCCCTCCCCATTCCTCCTACCATCACCTTTTTTTTCTTCCGTTATTTTTTTTTCTTCAACTTTCATTGGATTTTTTGGGAGAAGGGGAGCAGGAGAAAGAGGCTCTTCTCTCCTATATACACTTTCATCGCCCCCTTTTTTTTTTTCAAAGCCCTGGAAGTGACACTCAGCATACATATAAGAGACTCTGGGGGAAAACTTTGGCAATGGTCTTAGAGAGAGAGAGAGAGAGAGAGAGAGAGAGAGAGAGAGAGAGAGAGAGAGAGAGAGAGAGAGAGAGAGAGAGAGATTTTTTACTCGCTTAGAGAAAACCAAGTATCCTCTAGTTTAACAGTGAAGAAATAAACATTCATTCATAAACTACAATTATCCCAGTTTTTTTAACCCAAGAAATGTTGAATGTTAGATTAGTTAAATTGAAAAAAAAATACGGGTACTAAAATGCTTCCTGGTTTTCTTTGTTATATATTTACACTTGTTATTTCCGATTACTTATTAAAAATATTGAATATGAATATTTTTGACCAACAATAAGTGAAAATGGAAAACAGAATTATCAAAATCATATCAACTGATATCAAATGAACTTATGACGAAATGTAGATTAAAAAAATTTACTTAGAAATAATAAATGCCCATAAAAAATAATAACAGAATTAGGCTGAAATAGAAAAAATTCAGCAGTAAACCAAAAGTTATACAAATAAACGTACTTTTGATATTGTTCTTAAATTTACGAAACCTAAAAAAAATTACTATGTTATTTCTTTTATTTTTCTATATTTTTTGTTTGATTAAATTCACCCAGCTTTTTATTGGAATTAAAAGAGAGATGTACCAGAACAAGATCCTATTCTTCTTTCTGATAATCAAAAGCGGATTGAAAACGAATTCTGAAGTTGACAGTAATCCATTTCCATTACCAAGTCAGCAGCTGTTAATATTCTTTATGGCTGTTTCAGTTGGTCGTCTTCCAAGTGCCTGGAAATCGACTGGTATCTTTGGCTGTCTGCAGATTCGAAGTGTTCCGATTCTTATTCAGTTCATTATGAAACATATTGCACGTGAAAACTTCATTTCAGTTCGAATTTGAGTCGGGTTAAGATTTGAGTAATGATAATGGTAACCCATAAATAACATAGTGGTTTCATTATGTAATACGTCGTTTAGTTCTGTCTATTTCGCTGACATAAATAAAGTAGACTTTAAAGAACGCTCAATAGAGACCATACTTTTGCGAAGTCAAACTTCCCGGAACGATTGTTGTCATATTTAATTTTTTCCTGGTTTTACAGAATAGTTATCTTCTCTAAAATTTCGACATTGGCAGAGTGCCTTAATAAACTAATAAAGAAACACAAGCACATTCTCAAGCATAATATGTGAAATAATGGTATACAGAATATATACATATGTATATATATAAACATATATATATATATATATATATATATATATATATATATATATATATATATATATATATATATACACACACATATACATGTATATGTATGCACATATATATGCACATAATCCGAAGGAATAAAATGGTTTATCGAGGAATCACCGTCAAAAATTATAACGGAATGTATTCTAATTTCACAAGAAACCCGGAGGAAAGTACTGACGTACACCAAAATCACCGAACAGATGCAAACCAGTACCGAAGTTCTCATCCCTTGAAAGGGTAATAGTACTAGTTATAAGGCGATGATGATGATGATGATGGAGTGAGAGACCCAGAAAGTGATGAAGTCAGGAGAGAGAGAGAGAGAGAGAGAGAGAGAGAGAGAGAGAGAGAGAGAGAGAGAGACTTCTACGCATTTCAATCTTCTAGACGTCGTAAAAGAAATTTCCCAGAGAACAAAGGCGAAAGTTTTATGACGGCTCCGATAGATGGACGAGGCTGCGGAGCTGGGGGTAACGATGTTATTCTTCTATTCTTTGGTAATTCCTTCCTAATGGAGCTGACACTACGGATAACGCCTTTCTTTGTTTTGGTGTATTGAACGTTAATTTCTCGTTCTGATCGGTATTTTTGTATGTATTTCAATGTGAAAATGATGATTATTACTAATTTTTTCAATACAGTTGATCTGTTCAATGATTTTTTAAAATGATTATTATATATATATATATATATATATATATATATATATATATATATATATATATATATATACACACACACACATATACATATATGGGGTGTGTGTGTGTGTGTTTTTAAAATTATTATATATATATATATATATATTTTAAAATGATTATATATATATATATATATATATATATATATATATATGGGTATATTTGTATATAAAATAAAACAAGATAACAAGAAATATATGGGTAGTGTAAAACAAAAAAGATAAGATTGGTATAGTCGCAAAAAGTTAATCATTAATGTGTACTTCTAAAGAGTATAATCAAATAAACATTGAAAAATATGGCTTTGTAAGCATATGCATTCGAAGATATTTTCTGCATTATCAAGAAGGCAAATGCAAAGAGAAAACTTGAAATTTTCATGAAAACCAAAAGGTGAATGTTAAATAAAAGTCGCTTAAAAGAAAGCCACTTGAAATATAAATACCGAAAAAGCATGTCATGAAATTTAGTTTAAGAAGATATTTAGCGAAGTTGAACATTTTCAAAGATCAGTCGTCCTTTTTTCACCATCTGTAAAACATAAATCGAGTACATTTCAAATACCCCAAAGGTTTCACATTACACTCACGCTTTAATCAACAAATTCCAGAAAATTTAATAACGGAGCCGAAAACTCGAGGAAACCCGAAGACAAAAGCAGGAAAACACAAATAGGATTCCTTTCTTCAGATTACAACTTCGCACTTTCCTTGGCCACTCGAGGTGGTGGACACAGCCTTCCACAGACACAAAAGAACTTTGGTCTGGGAATCGAAACAGGTGGGGGGCTGGAGGAGGGGGATGTGAAAGGGGTTCATGGATCTCCATCCTTACCCCTCCCCCTTTCTCCCTACCCTACTCTACCCCCCTCGGAAAAATGGTCGACCTGGAGAAAGAACCTTTAACAAGTCGTTCGGTTTCCTGAGAGCCAAGACTCATTCAGAGGATGAAAGGGGAAAAGGGTTTCAATTACGCTATCCCTGTAGTCTGATAAATCGTATATATATATATATATATATATATATATATATATATATATATATATATATATATATATATATATATATATATATATATACACATACACACGTTAGCTGACCAGCCCTGCACAGCCTGGCAAAACTTTGAATGACAACTGATAAACTCTCTCTCTCTCTCTCTCTCTCTCTCTCTCTCTCTCTCTCTCTCTCTCTCTCTCTCTCTCACTTCTCTCTCTCTCACTCTCTCCCCTTCCTGTTAAGATAGTTAATTCACTTACAATGCCCAACATTTTTGACATTTTATATTTCACCCCCCATTCCTATCGGGGGCTGTCACTATTCATCTCAGCGACCTCGAAAACTATGGATTAGACGTAAGTCATATGTATACCAAAATGAGGTATGATAAACCTGTAGAGTTTATTTAGTTACTAATTCTGCAGGCAGAACCAACCATGTTTCAGGGAAGCCCTTCCCACCCCCACCCCCTTTGGTACCCTTTGGTGCTAGTGATGTCTTACCCCTACAGCATTCTATTCCAGACAATAAGTCATATGCATACCAAGTTTGGTTGAAATTGCTTAGTGCGTTTCAGTGTCATGCTGAAACACACACGCATACATACATCCATTTATATATATATATATATATATATATATATATATATATATATATATATATATATATATATATATATATATATATATATAGTGAGAGACAGAGAATCTCAGGCAAGTAGCATTTTCATACGTATACTGTAGGAAAACGAGAGTCAATTGCTTTGCTCTGATGGTGAAAAAGAAAGTGAAGATTTTAACGAAAATGCACAGAAAAAGGGAACTATTTGTTTCAAATGCTGAAATAACGCAAATGGTCACGTCAAAGCCTCGTGTGTCAGTGAGAGAGAGAGAGAGAGAGAGAGAGAGAGAGAGAGAGAGAGAGAGAGAGAGAGAGAGAGAGAAGTGTTTGGTATACAGGTTTATGTTTGGTGAATGTGTTTGTTACTTACATTTTTCTCTTGTTCTGGTTTGGTCAAATTAACCCAGCTTTTTATTAGAATTATGAAAGTAATTTACCACAACAACACTATTTACCTTCGACCGTCACAAGTAAAACCGTTCCATTCTATTCATATAACATATTCGTCACAACAATCAAACAATAAATTCTGTTACCTCTCTCCTGTCTTCCCTACATCTGTTAACTCAAAACCCCGACCCCAACGCCCCGTTTTGTCGTTGTATTTTTTCTTGTCCACACTCCTCCGTACTTGTATCCTCTGGTAAGTTAGATTTCACATGAAGGGAGGCGCGGAATAATTTGCATGCTTTGGCATTTAAAAGCATTGCTTGAACTCCCTCCGTCCTTTTGCTTCTGTAGTGATTTGTATGTATACCAGTTGGCAGATTTGCTTACCATGAAACAAACATACTAGTGAAAAGCAATTAAGACTCACTGCCACTGTAAAAAATTCCTGACTTTCCAAGCAATTAAAATATATATATATATATATATATATATATATATATATATATATATATATATATATATATATATGTGTGTGTGTGTGTGTGTGTGTGTGTGTGTGTGTGTGCATACATATATATATGTTATATATTATATATATATATGTATATGTATATATATATATATATATATATATATATATATATATATATATATATATATATATATATATATATATATATATATATATATATATATATATATATATATATATATATATATATATATATATATATATATATATATATATATATCTTTATATCTTTTAAGCAATATGGGGAGGTATTTTATTCTCAAAAGACAGAATATTGCAAGCTTGATTAAACTGAACACTAAATGTTTCAAAAACATGTATTATTAGTTTGTACAATGGAAATAAAAAAAAAAGAAAAAGCTGGTAAGGGTTTTCTGTTTGAATATTAATTTCTTTAAATCGTTTGATGCTTGACTCTCAAATTAAATCACAAGACACAAGTCTATGGTATTTAATGTGCTTTTTCCAAAAATGATGTAAAAAGGCACCTTGTGTATCTTGAAAATCCATTTCTTAGTACACATACAGTACAAATTTTAGCTTAAGCTTCGTGTTTTTAGAATATGAATTCTATGCAAATATCTTTTATGTAAAGATCAACATCCCTTAATCAACAAATATATATGGTCAGTCAGTGTTTTTATAGTAGAAAACATTGAAATTACTTTTGTTTATCTCAGGCAACTTAATTTCTTTTAGATCTTTTTCTGTCGTTGGTAATGAAAACAGATTCCTTTTGTTCATCTCTTGTAACTTGATTTTCAGTTACTTTATGCCCAGTGGTATAGGTCATTGGTATATTGTTATATGAAAAATAAATGTATTATATTATCCATAGGATATATTTCTATGTTCGGTATTACTATACCTGTAGGGCATTTGTTTATATTTAGTATTATAGAAGCCGCTGGGTATGTTTACTTTCTGTACGATAGTATCCACAGGATACATTTTTGTTCAATATTACAATAACCATAGGATTTATTTTTATGTTCAGTATTACAATATCCAAAGGATATATTTTTATGTTTAGTATTGAAGTATCCTAGGAAATATTTTTATATTCAGTATTACGGTATCCACAGGATATGTTTTCACGTAAATGTTTATGTTTCAGCATCGTAATTGACAATTTTGATAAATCTTTCATTTTACGCCCTTTGTAGTTAAGATCTCTCTGTTCATATGGCATTAAAGAAATATCATTTATAGTTGCTGTATTCACAATAGTATATATCTAACTGAGAAAAGAAAATCCATTGAAGTGATAAAAAAAAAATAAAGCTGATGTAGCAAAATAAAGAAACTATTTGAAAATACAGAATCAGTGACCATGGTTTTGTGATAGACTAATGAGTCACGGTGGATATGGAACCATGTTTAAATAATGGTATGAAAGCCATGTTTGAATACTGTAAACAGGAGCTGATGTTATGAAAGGAAAAAGAGAAATAAAAAAATCAAGAGGAAAGAGAAATTGTTCATATTGCTTCATACCAAGCCAATTTCTAGTGTTTTGACGTCAAATTGTCATTTGAAAACATCCGATGAGAAAGAAAAAAAAACTACTCCACGTGGGGTAAACAGGTGTTGAAAAAAGGATACTTTTATAAATTGCTTGTTGAAATGAGTATTGCTTTCAACTTCAAAGATTTTTTTACTCTGCAAAAAATCAACGTATTTTGGTTACGCAGATATAATAAAATAGATCGCTAATATTTTTTGAAGGAAATGCGACGATAAAAGGGACATACACTAATCAGCATTAGACCACTAATTAAAATTCAATTTTTCCATGAAGGCCAGACACTCCTTATTTAAACCACTGATTGAACTTCTCTTCATGACGAGGTGAACAAAACAATTATGTTATTGAATAACACCACTGTTATCGTAAAACATCGGAAAACCATTAATGCAAAGAGAGTTGGTCATCATCTGAAATTTGAAAATGTAGCTCGTAGATATATTGAACATGAGATATGCCGAGGCTTTCTGTTAAGTCCTATTTGTCATATTCTTGAAAATTTCGCCATGGTGCCAGTTAGGTACACAAGATGATAAATGTTTTGAGAAAGGTGAATCCCAATAACTAAGCTTATATAAACTAAGCCATAAACAATTATTAGAAAAATGTTTGTTATGAGCGAACGGCAAAATAAATACGAATAAAAAATAATTATAAGGTATCCACATAATTTCAATTAATTACGTTTGTCAAATCAGGCTTCTTTTAAACGCCATATTTACCGTCACCCTCAGAGCCTGTCGGTGAATAGCAATGAAAATACCTATGTTACAGGGAGGGTGTGTATTATCTTCAGTGAGACACTCCCCTTCCCCTCCCCACAAAAAAATACAGTCATAATTAAGAAAAATCAAACCCATTTCCTAAATTAGTCATTTCCCCACGATTCGGGTGACTTTCAAGACGGGAAACAACAGAAAATTAGGCGGCAGAAGATCAGAAAAGCTTTTGGGAAAGGTCTTTTAAAGGCTTTGGATCTGCATTAGCAAATGCGTGGGAAGCACCCGGAGATTCTAAAAGGTATTGGAATGCGCTGAAAATGCCTCCGCGGATTAGGGAATACGAGCGAATTAGTGCTCTTGCGCAATATCAATGAATTCATTTTCGAATCTGCTATTTGCATAATGGGTGACAAGGATTATATGGCTTTCCTTAATGAAAATGCAGGGCTAAGAAAGAAAGAAATGAAGAGAGAGAGAGAGAGAGAGAGAGAGAGAGAGAGAGAGAGAGAGAGAGAGAGAGAGAGAGAGAGAGGCGGGGGGTGGGAGGAAGGCGGCATGCTTTTCAATAAGAACTTTGCGGTTCTGGATTTTCCAGCTGTCAAATATGATTAGCTTTATTTTTGTTGATCTTTGAGGTACTCAGATACTGGAACCAGTAATACTTGATGAAAACTGACACGTATAACGTATCAACGGCCACATTTTTCCAGAGAAATGAAATTAACAAATAATAATAATTATAGAACTCAGTAGAGTTTTCTTATTGTTTTTTTAAAATATATATATATATATATATATATATATATATATATATATATATATATATATATGTATATATATATATATATATATATATATATATATATATATATATATATATTATATATATATATATATATATATATATATATATATATATATATATATATATATATATATGTATATATATATTTATATATATATATCTCATAGCTTTTAGCTTACAGTACGGTGAATGAAAATGAGAAACGAGGAGAATGGCTGAGAAAACAGAAAAGGAAAGACATGAAACAATTAATAAAAATTTATGTGAAAAATCTTAATTTTTAATCACGATCCTACGAAGTAACTAAAAGGAATGAGGGAGAATAAATGAACAAGATATTTAAGAATAAACAACGTGAAAATAAATAGTGTAAGAGAATACTGAACTAGAAAAAAATCGTTTTCAGCCTGCTGTCAGAACCAAGAGGAAACAGAAGACAGAAGAGGAGAAAAAGAAAGAGAAAGAGAACTAATGGATGAAAAATCAGAAAAGGAGAAAAAAAGAAAGATAATTAGGAAGGAAAAGGATAATAATGGGCTGCAAGAACCTAGAAATGACTAAATTCCTGATAAAAAAATAAAAATTTAGAAAAGAAAGAAGATAATGAATAAAAGAATGAAAAAAAATCAATTATAAGAAGAAAGCAGAAGAACAATCAAAGGAGAAAAAGAGCTTAAAATAGAGAAAGAGGACGAAGACGCAACGCTAAAAAAGAAGTCACCAGAAAAACAAGTAAAAAATGCGGCGCTATTGAGTTTTCTGTACAGTGTATAATGCAGTATGAAAGTCTCAGCCACGACCCATGAAACTTTCAGCCACAGTCCGATGGTGGCCTGTGTTGTTGGCACCTATATCGGTGCCAGACACACGATCATGGCTAACTTTAACTTTAAATAAAATTAAAACTACTGAGGTTAGTGGGCTGCAATTTGATATGTTTGATGATTGGAGGGTGGATGATCAACGTACCAATTTGCAGCCCTTTAGTCTCAGTAGTTTTTAAGATCTGAGGGCGGACGGACTGACAAAAACCCATCTCAGTAGTTTCTTTAACAGAAAACTAAAAAAGAACCATAAAAAAATTTAAGAGAGAAGAAGCAGTAAGTAAAAGAAATTTACAGTGACAAACTCTTAAAAAAAAAAAAACTAGAAAAAGCGGAAGGCGAGAAAAAGAGTAAAACGGAGAAAGAAGAGGAAACCAATTAATAAAAAAAAGGTGAAAAAGAAAAATAAAAAAAAAAAAATCGCGGAGCAGTGAGTGGCGAGAGGAGGAGCAGCTGTGTTGGGCAGTTAAGAGGCGCACAGAGAAGGATTAAATCTGTCGGTCGATGGATACTGCAGATTAAACGATAGTTTTCGGTAACCAGTTCATTCGGCTCTCTCTCTCTCTCTCTCTCTCTCTCTCTCTCTCTCTCTCTCTCTCTCTCTCTCTCTCTCTCTCTCTATTCCTGTGGCGAACTAGGAAGAATTCACTTTTGGGGTATGGGTACTTTTATATCGAATATACGTACTCTCTCTCTCTCTCTCTCTCTCTCTCTCTCTCTCTCTCTCTCTCTCTCTCTCTCTCTCTCTCTCAGTTTCAGTCTGTCTTTATGTCTTTTCATTTTGGACCCACCCCCATTTGAGGGGCAAAAGCATATAGTGAAGAATATAAAGTAATTAAAAATGTATATTGTTTTGGCTGTTTTCGTTCTCAGAAGTAAATGTATGAAAGGAGATTAAAAATAATGTAATTGATTCTGGGTGTATACTGAATTCATATTTCTTTCCCTGTATAAAGAAACTTTTTTCCTGTTTCTCGAAATAAAAGTGAATGCTTCAGTAACTACGTTTCCCTGATATACTTTACAAAATATATAGGTCGCGTCAACAAATATCTCCGCTTTATCTTTATAAATCCCAGATCTCTTTAATGATATTTTCCGGTAATCTTTAAATAATACATCTTTCATTAATGATTGTTGCTGATCTAAAGTAAAGACAAAAAAGGCGTTATGTCCCATCAGGTACATATAAATGCCTCAAAAACAATTCGATTCACCGAAGAAAATACAAGTCACTGTTAGTTAGTTCGGATTTTTCTTTAGAAAAGAAGTTAGGTTTCATTAACTGTCATTTTCGCATTATTCTTAAAGACAAATAAGTTTCGCTAAGATTGTATCCTAATTGGATGAGAGAGAGAGAGAGAGAGAGAGAGAGAGAGAGAGAGAGAGAGAGAGAGAGAGTTTGATCAACGTTTTTTTTTGTGGTTAATCGTAAAAAAATTAAAATATTGGTCTCCACGTCAGCTGTCATGATCACTCTGTCATATTTGAAATCCACCCACGTTGATGGCTGTTTCGCAATTAGCGGGTTAAGAGGTCATTCCCAGCATTATGCCCTTGAGTGCGACTTCATCAGTTCCTCTTCGTTAATTAAACTTTTACTTTAAACTCCTTAATTGCTCTAATTAGTCTGTCTCCGAATGTGGAAAGGGGAGGGCAAATCCCCGGTGATCTCGTCCCACAGAGAGAAACAATAGTTGTGACATTTTTTTACTAGGTATTCTATATTAGACCTTCTCTGTTTCTTTTCCAGACTGCTTACTTCCCGTTCTTGACATTTTACTTTCTTTTCTTAACTCTGCCTTTTTTCTTGACGATTTACTTTTTTCTCAGCTCTTACATTTCCAATTCAACGTTTCCTTCCCAGATACCTGGCGTTTTTTCTTCATCTCTTATTCTAGTTTATAGATTTCCCGCTGTTATCACACCCTTTCCCAACTAAACTCCTGGATATCAGGTTCATCTCGCTCGTATTTTGCCACGATAACTTGAAGAATATTTACACGAATAGCTTTGCTGGCTTCATTCCTAAGCTGTGTGCTCCGCTTACCAAATACTTATTGATTCTGCTGCCTCGAAAGAAGAGAGACTCTTTCAGCCTTGCATGGCTTTCTCCTCTTGCTTCACCTTCCATTAATGCTGTAATTTTATAAATATTATTATAAAACTTAATTCTTATTTTATCCAACACTTAGCACTTCCAGTTACTGTCTTTCCAGGCTACCTTGTCGCTTCACTAAGGTCAAATCTAGTATGGTTACAGGAGGCTGTTGCACTGTCACTTCTGTTAAGTCTAATCTAGTTTAGTGAGGTCACTTTTTCGCTTCTGTGGGTTCAGATGTGACAGAGTTACAGGTACCTTCGTTGCTCCAATAAGTTCAAATCTAGTAGGGTTACTGGTCACGTTTTCACTTCAGTAAAGTCAGATCTAGTTGACTGATAGATCTCTTTGCTACTCTGATGGAATCTGCAAAATGTTTAGCTATAATGTTTCTGTTGGTATTTGGAAAGGTTTCATTTCTCTCTTCTGTCCTGCTTTATCTCTAAACATTCTTCCTTTTATTTCTGCACTTAGTATTTCATATTCTATCTGTATTGGTCTTTTCTTTATCTGTAGTTCAAACTCCACACCAAAATGGGAAGCATATGTTAGCTAAGGTCAATGACGATATAGTGTAGTCTCTGTCTGTTTCTGGCTTCTCTTTCTAAACTAATCCTATCCCAGTTTATCTCTTAGACAAAGATTTCTGGTACTTTAATGTCTTCAAAACCTACTGTATTTGCAGTTTTTTTCTGATAGTACTGAATCAAAGGCAATTTAAGCAAACAGTGGCTTTGACTATAATTATTCTTCCACCTGCAACTTGATAGCTTCACTGTTCCATATTATCGACATACGCTGTTTTGGTCAGTGTTCTTGTTTTTTCTGAAAGCACCGATAGTCTGTGACGCTGCATCATATATCCATTCTAAGATCTGTATGCTCTGCTTGATAAACATTCCTCACACTACCATGCCTTTCGTTTTCTAATTTCCTCAGTTGCATCAAATATAAGAATGACAAGCATGTTAAAGCAGGGTTTTTTGTAATAGTAAATACGATACAGCAAGGTCTCGAACGCTGTGAATCTTCTTTTTTCACTTATCTACGACGTGGCAGCTGAAGACTATGAGGAAGCTCAAACCACTTAAGTCAGGGATAAGCGAAGAGAGAGAGAGAGAGAGAGAGAGAGAGAGAGAGAGAGAGAGAGAGAGAGGAACGTCAATCGTCGGCTCATTGAACTGACTCAATATTCTCGGGGGATTTACCGATGACCAAAACTTTGAGCGCTTCGTAAAATAGTTGAGATTAAATGATCATCTCCGCGATCTTTAACCCAGAGAAGAACAGGAACTATTTTTCAGTTTCTGTTGAGAGAGAGAGAGAGAGAGAGAGAGAGAGAGAGAGAGAGAGAGAGAGAGAGAGAGAGAGAGAGAGCACATTACCTTCGTATGTATAATATAGTCACATAGTAAAAGCTTTTGTGAACACATTACTCTGTATATAATTAGTGTCATCAGTAATCATAATGTGCCCCAGTTTTTATGAAACATACTAAAAATTTTATTATTTGTGTACAGAGAGAGAGAGAGAGAGAGAGAGAGAGAGAGAGAGAGAGAGAGAGAGAGAGAGAGAGAGAGAGAGAGAGAGAGGCTAGGGCTTTTCGAGAAGTGACCCAGTTTCTTTGTATAGAAGAATGGGTGAATGTGTTCTTTTCCTGTGATTGTTGCAAGATTTCATAAAATCATAACCCACCATCCTTGATTGGAGCTTTGATGTCCTTGATCTCTGAGCAGTAATATTTATCTTAATCTTTCTTTCTTCGTATCCATCCTTGATCCACTTTATCGTGACGATGTGAAAGTGAAAACGAGAAAAGGAAAGAACTCGTCGGATAATTCCTTCCAAACTTGTTTTCTTCTCCCACGAGTCTTTCCAAAGAGGATAATTAGAAAATGGCCAATTTATCTGCTCACTAATTAGAAGCTGCTCCGAGGAAAACTTGAAGCATTCGTCGATGTCAGAAGTATGATTTGGGGATTTATTGTTAGTTGCTATTTAGAGCGAATCCAACCGCAGTTTTTTTTCTGTTAATATGACATGAAGGTAGGGTTAAGTTGAAGATAATGACATAAAATAAGTAAAATTTCGTAGTAAAGACGGGGCAAATGGGAGTCCAAAACAGAATTCTGGGTTATTTTGAATACCACAAATGAAAATGGCGTAAAAGTTAGGAAGGTTATCTTTATTTATTTACGATATAAAACATGATTCTAGCAAATGGAAGAGGGATTTTGTTGTCTGATAATTTCAGAAGTTTTAGTTTGTTATGTTGAACCAGTTTTCTAAGTCAAGGTGGATGATTGTAGAAAACTATAAATTAAAAACGGTTAGGTTAGCATTTATGTTTTTCATTCAGAATTAAGCGGAAATAATAATTTTACATCGAACTAAACAGTCATACAAAACGCTTGGCAGAATGAAAGGCAAAATTCTGTCACCATATATACACACATATATATGTAGATAGATAGGTAGAGAAATATATAGATATATAAAATGTAATTTCCTTGCGCTTGACCATCGGGAAGAAATCCTCACAAGAAGTAAAGAGCGAAATGACTCGTTCATTCCTGGCAAGATTTGACAGCCAATAAGGGAACCCTTCAACAGGAGAGAGACCTATCCCGTGACGTCATTTGTTTTTGTTTCCCTTTGAATATGAGCCTCTTTGTGGGGACAAAAAAGGTGGCCTTCATAAGAAGCCCCAGAAAAAGGAAGGAAGTCATTCTCTGGCGTGTCGTCCGCTCTGACAGCAAAAGAATTTCGAAGTGGCGTTACGTGTTTGGAAAAGGAGCCATGACATCTACTAAAGGTCGGTATCTCTTACTAAAGGTCGGTTTTGAGGCTTTTTTTTTTTTTTTTTTTTTTTTTTTGCCTTAAAATGGAAGTGATGATATCATTTCTCCGTGAGATGTCACATGAGACTCATTATAATGACAGTAGCATTATCTTTAAATGACACAGTGACGTGATCGCCCCCGCAGACCATGAACTCTAAGGGATATTGTTTATAGATTTTTTGCGTGACAAGATTACTTTTTATTTAATCTCCTTTTATTTAGTTGATGAGGACTACACATATCTTGGAAATGTTCTTTCAAAAACCAGAAAAATGAGAAAATCTTGGGAAGGGTACGTGTATTATTTTGGGATAGCTATAGTAATTCAGATTAGGTACCAAAACATCTTATTCATGTCCAGTCGCGAACAAGCTATATAATTTTTTGTGTAGTTGTTTAAAATAGTGTTCGTTACTATTTCATCAGTAAAAGGCCAAAAAACTTGGTTGTGCTTATACAATATGTGTACATAAGAGCATTTACCCATTATGGAACTAGAAATAAGTCAAACTGTGAGGGAAATCCTCTTTCAAGTAAGCACTTTTCGAAAAAGTGAAATGTTCAAATCTTACCCACACGAAGGAAACAAACTTTTTAAGCACTGGATATTTTAGTTTATTTCAGCAACCCATATTGCAAGAGAAATTCATTTATGAACTTGAAAAGATACGTTTGTCATTATCAAAATGCATAAATTTATGTATATATGTATACACATATATGTGGGTGTGTGCGTGTGTGCGAAGTGCATGTATGTGAGGAATTCACAAAAGTTAGGTGGAATATCTCATTGAGGTTATTTTGCCTTAGAGAAATCTGATTATAAAATAACTATTCAGTACCTGTACCGAACCCCGCTGATTTACTAAAGTTTAGGGGAAGTTATCTGTGTAATTTATTATACCTTTATTTAAGATTTGATGATATGTAATTACGGTACGGTCTGGATTAGCTGTATTGGGAGAGGAAGGATGTTCAGATTATTAATTCCTTTTCAGATAGAATAAAATGATAAACATAGTCAGCTATCACATGCGACTTTCAGAAGAAGATATATATAATAACGGAAAGTAGTTTGTCTTGTTACTTCAGGAATAATTCTTAACTACGGAGCATTATTATCCGGGGTGTAGTTTGTTTTAATTTTCTCCTCAAAAGTAACACAATGAAGACAGTATAAAATTACGGAAGAAAAAAAAGAGGTTCACTGTTTAAAAAAAAAAATCTCTGTCTTCTAAGACGACAATAACAGCATTTTTAAGAGAAGTTATGAGGTTTAAACCCAGTAATGAGTTTTTTCCCCTGTTTTCTTTTGAAGGAAAATTATGGATAGCACTCTTCTTCTGTGACATCAATGGTGAAATTTGAAATTACGATAATACAGTATTTCAAAGATATAATGTTATCCCATGTACGCAAGGAAACCCCACATACGCAATTATAATTTCTTGACAGAAAAATTTCACAACTGTCTCATGAGGATTATGCTGTTCAAAATATACCAGTAGCGTTAATTCACCTAAGAGACAGACCTCTCCGTCTATAATTACACATGTACGACACAAAATCTGTGGACTTTGACTAAATTATCATCAATGAATTAAAAAAATAACAAAGCAAGCTGTAGTTCTGGGGTGGACACAATTTTCATGAGGTCGAGGTGCTACTTCTATGACCAATTATTTTTATTAGTCTAGTACTGAATGGGAAAAAAGTGATGATATATATATATATATATATATATATATATATATATATATAATGTATGTATGAATTTGTGTGTATATATATATACAGTATACATACACACACACATATATATATGTGTGTGTGTGTGTGTATGTATGGATATATCGAAAATACTATATTAGACAAGCACGCAAGAATAAATACCCAATGTGAATAAATACATGAAGAAATAAAATACAAAGAAAGACACGGATAATCAGTGAATCTTTTCGTCTAGCTCATGCCATAACAGCTTAACAACACAGTGAAACTGGGAACCCTTCGTTAATTCCTACTCTGAAATCTGGGATCTGGGATGTGGAAACTCAGACTGGGTTGAACCCCCCCCCCCTTGCACGACTGTCAGAAAGCGCTGAGAGTGCTTTTAAAATTAGCCACTTCCATTGTCATTTCAATAACAGCTTATTTTCTTAATGTCTATTTTTTTTTCTTTTGTCGTGCTGGAAAAGAGAAGAGACTAGGAATGTCTTGTTAACCAGGTTGATTGTCTGAGGAACTTTGAGTGCTCCGGAAAAAAAGTCGTGAATTGTTGGGGAATTTTATATTATTCCGGTAAATGTAGAATAATAATAATAATAATAATAATAATAATAATAATAATAATAATAATAATAATAATAATAATAAATTTCCAAGTTCTCTGCCTCCAGATATTAGTAATGTCATGAGAAAGGAAACCATTAACAAAACATGAAAAATATATGCAAAATAAATGAAAGGAAGAAAAGCATCAGGTAAAATGAACGGCGTTGGCATCGTGAGAAAGCTAAAAGCAAAAGGTAAAAAAATAAAAAAATTGATATTGCTAAAACTGAAAAAAAGATACCATAAAAAAAAGAAGATAACACAAACGTGCGAACAACAAACGAAGGAAGAAACAGGTGAATAACTATATCCCAAGAGAGTCCTGAAAGAAGGAGAATATGGATGAGAACTGATGTAAACACTGACGAACAGCAAACGACAGTTGCAAACGAGCACCGTCATTCTCAGAACATGATGCGATGATGATGATACCAGAGAAACAAGTTGAGAGAGAGAGAGAGAGAGAGAGAGAGAGAGAGAGAGAGAGAGAGAGAGAGAGAGAGAACTCTTCTTCGCTTTTCAATCTGCAAGACATCGTAAAAGACATCTCATGGAACACGTTGCAGAAAGTTTTTGACGGATTTCGGTAGACGAACGAGACAACGAGGCTGGCAGAAGTGATTTGATTTTATTTGTTCGTCAATATCACTATATATTTTTTTGACTCATAGGAATTAAATCTGTATATTTCTGATGATTTTGTTTATTTGCATCATGTAATTTTACCGACAGAATCCGCTCACTTTCTTATATTTCCTGGGTGTTAATTAAGTTTTTTTACTTAGCTACTGCATTTGTTTTGTATCCTGTATTTTTGTTTTAAATGATCAGTGCTGACTGCTTATTTTGAGAAAATGGCTGTTGCGCTAATATTTTTCATGAAAGATTAGGAAATGGTTAAGACAAATGAATAATGACACCAAAGCGATAAAATGACAGGAATATTTAAGAGCTTTGAAATAAAACGCTTTGAAAATTATTCCCTGAAAACAATATGACAAGTGGGATGTAATCGGAAAAAAGCAACGCCTATATTCCCCTTTGAATTGAACACAACACATTAACATCAATATTCATAATTCAATAAAGAAGGCCAGTAAATTCCATCATCAGCCAGAGAAAACAAAACCAAAACCACTGGAAAAAGTGGGCCAAACTCACTAAGGAATCTTTTCCAAGGTGGTCACACTCACCCCCCCCCACCCTAACATACCAAAGAACCTCCCCGCCCCCACAAGTCTCCCACAGCCGCAAAGAGAAAAGAACTTGGCTTGGGAATCGAAGCAGGCGGGGGTCTGAATCCCCCTGTCTCCACTTCCCTGGATACCTGCCCCCAAAATTGTGTGCCGAGAGAGAGAGAGAGAGAGAGAGAGAGAGAGAGAGAGAGAGAGAGAGAGAGAGAGAGAACGAACCTCTGCACTCGTTTCCTTTTCTGAAGACGGAGACTCATTTAAAGGCTGTCGTTTCCCGATGGACGAAAGAGGAAAGGTTTTATCCAAATTATTTTTCGCTTTATCGGACTTCTCTGCTTTGGGTACTTTGTTGGCCTGATAAGCTCGTTCTGTAGCTTAAGAGAGAGAGAGAGAGAGAGAGAGAGAGAGAGAGAGAGAGAGAGAGAGAGAGAGAGCCATGTAAAAAATTTCCAAATTTTCACTCGTATTAACAATTTAAGAACATGTTCATATTACGAAGATAAAGATTTGAATATGAAATTACAGATGGGATTTATATTTGAATAAAGTAAAATGAGCCATGAGTCTCAAGAGCTAGTAAGGAAAAGCAATGAAGTATATTTGTGCCGATAACGAAATATTTTCCTGGAAGCTTCCGGACAAAAAAAAAAAAATAATGAAAAGTGAAAATTGTTTCATTATTTTGTTAGCTTTTGGACAGCTAAAAATTCCCAAGCTACTCTAAAGGACTGTGAGACGCTAGATTAGAATACTTTGTCGCAAAATGATAGAGAGAGAAGCAAATAATCCGATATAGTTATTGTGGTTTTAAACTTTTCATGGCACAGCATTTACTTAGGAAAGGAACCTTGATTTTCCTGAGTATTTAGGGGCAAGGGGATCATGAATATAAGCAAGGAAAAAAGACATTACAAAATACTTATGACCAGAGAGAATTGTTGAAGATTTGTAGATTTGGTGGAAAAGAGCAAAAGCTGAAATATTAAATACGTACAAAGTATGTTTCGGTGATGAGGTAATAAAGGTTGATATACACACATACACACACATATATAGACACTCAGTACACACACACACACACACACACACACACATATATATATATATATATATATATATATATATATATATATATATATATATATATATATATATATATATATATATATATGTATATAATATATAATTTCAACCTTTATTACTTCCTCACCTGAACATACTTTGTGCCCAGTTAGTATTCCAGCTTTTGGTGTTCTCCACCAAATCTGGAAACTTTCAACATTTCTCTCTGGTCATAAGTATTTTATTATCTGTCTTCTTCTTTACTTATATTCATGATCTCCGTGCCCCTAAACACAAACACACACACATATATACATATATATATACATACATACATATACATATGAATATATATACATGTGTATATATACATATTTATATGTATATATATATATATATATATATATATATATATATATATATATATATATATATATATATATATATATATATATATATATATATACATATATATATATGTAGAATCT
>NC_089746.1:48276511-48311511 GCF_040412425.1 Macrobrachium rosenbergii
CATTTTCCCTTCAAAATAGCATTGTTGTGTGAACGCGAGACACAATGTCAGTTTTATATCTGCGGTGCTTTACGTTATGTCGTTTTTAAGGCTTTTTATCTGTCTCCCCTTCCCCTAATATTTTCTCCTTTCGGAAAACAAATGGTCTTTTATTATGAGACGTAACAAAAACAAGGTTTATCACTGGAAAGGTTTCCTTGTTCTAATAGTCTCTGTGGGGTATTAAAAATCAACAGAAAGAAATAGGCTATTTTTCTTTTTGTTTTTTCTAGTCAAGAAAAATGTAATAGTTTTAGTAAAACAATATATCAGTGCCTTTGATCATTCCAAGAGTGAAAAACAAGAACAAAAGTTCCCGAAGGTTTAGTGTAGTATGTTAAGCCTGCTTTCCCTCAACTTATATTTATCGTCCATTTGAGTTTTTATTTCATACTTTTATAGTTTAGCTTTTTTTCTTTATTGACTGCTCCTTTCAGAAGTGTATTGAGTAAATTACGAATGTTAATTTTATTTGTAAAAGTTAGCCATATTTTTGTGCACATCTTATCTAGTGGTGTTTTCCATATGCCGTAAATATTCTCTCTTCTCTCTCTCTCTCTCTCTCTCTCTCTCTCTCTCTCTCTCTCTCTCTCTCTCTCTCTCTCTATATATATATATATATATATATATATATATATATATATATATATATATATATATATATATATATATATATATATATATATATATATATATATATATATATATATATATATATATATATATATATATATATATATATGAAATAAAGATGCCCATAAAACACTATTTGAACATTTGCAACCATATATTTCAGGCACTTCCTTCTGTGCCCCTGTTCACTGGTAAAATATGGACAGATGAAATGTTACAAGGGTATATATCAATGCATGTATAGGTGTGGCATTAAGTCTCCGATGGTATGCAGGTGACCGTTTCCTAAGAAGGAGGAGAATAAACAATTCCCTAGTGGTTTTTGTTTATTCTCCTCCTTAGGAAACGGTCACCTGCATACCATCAGAGACTTAATGCCACACCCATACATGCTTTGTATATATACCCTTGTAACATTTCATCTGTTCATATTTTACCAGTAGTGAAACAGCACAGAAGGAAGTGCCTGAAATATATGGTTGCAATGTTCAAATAGTGTTTTATGGGACTTTTTATCTTCATATTATACTGTAGTATTACAGTAAATGACATTTATATATATATATATATATATATATATATATATATATATATATATATATATATATATATATATATATATATATATATATATACACACACATGTATATATATGTGTGCATAAATATGGAAGCTTTTGAGCACGTTACCTACAGAATAATCAATTATAACGGTATTTATATCCAGAATCACGTATATTATAATATTTAACCGGTTGTTTATGTTTTCATTCGCTTGTTTAACTGTTATTCCTTAAATAAATTTTTATTTTATTAGTATTTTTTATAAAAAATCAAATAAAATGGTTCTTATGAGCATTTTATTACTTCAGGGTAATTTTTACGCCGCCATTATTTTCAGAGGTCTTTAACCAAACACGGAGTTTTTAATTGCGTTCTGTATTTTCTCTCATTAACTTAATCGATTCATTGTCTTTTCCCACACGCAAGAACAAAGAACGCGGTTGGTTTCTATCTTCATTAATCTTCAGAAAAAAAAATTGTAGTAGTCATAGTACCGACATCGGTGAATGCTTGGAAATGCACGCAAGTTTCCTGGAAGGAGTTGGTAATTAGTGCGCAAATAAATGATCCATTTTGCAATTACCACGTTCGGAAGGACGCTTATAAGGAATATAAGGAATACGTGTAGAAAATAAATTTGAAAGAAATTATCCGATTACTTTTTTCCTTTCTTTTTTATCCTCTCTCCTTTTTACTCGCGCATAGCCACGATAATGAGGGTTAATTAGAGATAAGGAGGAAAAACTCGGGCACTTACGTCGCCGGAGTGGAAGAAGAGAAGACGAAAAAGGAAGAGGGAGAGGAAGAATAATGGTGCTCAGTGATCATGGAATGCAAGGCTGTGGAAAGAGGATTTTAACCCGGTCACTAAAACCCCCAAGAGAAGGTTCAGTCTACTTTAGTTATTCATTCGAGTCACAGACTAATTACCCACCTCATTTCTTTCCTGTGTTTATTATCCTTTTTTTCTTTCTTGTTTTGCTAATGGTAAGGTTGTAGATGCCTAGGGATAACGAACTTTAAACGTCGCTAATATTTGTTAACGTCTGCGTTGGTTTATCATTTGCCAGTGTCTTTTAAATGTTCATAATTATGAATTATGTCTAAATATAAACGTAATTTTTACCTTTCTTAATATTTAATAAATGTTACTGTACTGTAACTTTATAACTTAGTTTTTTATTATCATTATTACTGAGATTTTTATTATCATTATTACTGAGATGCCCTTCGAATACGAAGACAGACAGGAAGCTAAGAATAAGCTTCTGTGAGTGACTAGTTTACACACAAAAAATAATCTTGATATTACGAAAATTCAATATATTTTTCGAACAAGATTCACCAGTTACATAATCGAGACACCTTACAACATATGCAGAGTATTATATATTTCAAAAATATCTTTTGTCCCAAAGGAATCGCCCAATTCGTTCTGTTTGATATGTCGCGTCCTATTTTTAGGTTGTATACAGTATTTTGATTTTTTTCTCCTTTTAGCTGTTCACCGATATTGGATGAGCATCCAGAGGAAGGGAGATGAAAGTTGTGGGAAAGAGACCAATCAGGTCTGGGTATGGGATTGATTCGATGGGAACGGTCTGGTCTGCAGGGAATCCAAGCCAATCAGATAAGGCTTAGAATCTTTCCTGGTTGCTAGAGACCTATTCTCGCAGCAAGTATTTCAGTGTCTAGAAGCATTTATATTACGACGTACTTGGCGATAAATGTTAATCTTGAAAACGTTACATGTTTGTCTTCGTGCTCCCAGTGTTTGAAAAGGAAGATAAAAAACGTAAAGAAGATAAATGAGAATCCATTGTTAGAAATTTATTAGAACATAGAAGATAGGGAGATATTGATAATTGTCAATTAGGTATGATTTCAAATCCTTTTAAGCTGAAGAGAGAATAAAGAGCCTATATGGCTCTGAAAGAAAACAGAAGTTATGGTTATCACCAAAGATGAAATCCCCCCAAGAACAGATATAAGAATTAATGCTGAAACAGTAAAACAAACCGATAGTTTTAATTATTTAGGATGCACTGTCACAAGTGATGGAAAATGCGAAAAAAAGATCAGGAAGAGAATATCCATGGCAAAAGATGCATTTGGAAAGATCAAGAAATTAGTCACCAACTCGAAAATATCTATGAATCTAAGGAGGAGGTTTGTGAAATGTTTTGTTTGGTCTGTATTGTTGTATGGCTGTGAAACTTGGACCTTGAGGAAGGCAGACGAGGACAGGTTACAGGCTGCAGAAATGTGGTTTTGGAGAAGGATGCTGAAAATATCATGGACAGAATGGAAAACTAATGAGGAGGTATTAGAGTGAGTAGGCGTTGAGAGAGAACTGTTGGCTTCAGTGAGAGGTAGACAAATGCGGTTTGTGGGTCACATAGTGAGAAGACAAGAACTAGAACATCTCTCTCTCACTGGTAAAATCAGTGGAAGGAGGCCGAGAGGAAGACCTAGACAAAAATATACGGATGGATTGGTGAGAATGACTGGAGGAAGAATGTCTGCAGCTCAGTTGCTGCAAAGAGCCGGAAATAGCCATGATTGCCGACTTCCTTGGGGATATGGCACCTGGATGATGATGATGATGGCTCTGCAATGAATAAAAAAAATATTGTTAAAGAAGTGAAAGAAAAATACCCGGCCTTCCGAATTCATAAAACTGCAAATAACTCGAGTAACAGCCATTCAGGTGTAATTATAATAATTACAATTCGCTCTTAATTTCAGGCATAATGGCAACAGTGGTCAACAACGAAGAAAAGCAATAACATCCATTGCATCCTTGAGATACCTTAAGGCTTATAGGTGAAGCCTATTTCTTTTTTCTAGATAGTAATATCAAAATCAAATTGTCTTCTAAACGGAATTATCAGAGGTTAGACCTTTTGCCAAGTTTATATGTCTAATAGATTTGTCTTAGAATATTTTATAAGGAGCTAAACTTAAAACTTCGTTAAATTCTATCATTTCAATCTTCGTATGAAGTGTTTTCATACGTCACTCAAATTTGCTTGGATAGTAATGATTTTATACACACATTCCCTTTAACTGTCACCAGTAAAATTTCTCAATAAGTCTAGAGGACTTTAACCTGGTGGGCTGACGGGTTAATGATGACAAAAAGTAGTGGTGCATTAAGTAAGTAAACGTGGAGTGAGTACCGCTCTGAAAACAGAAAGCTGGGAAGATTTTACGAGTTCGTAAGCTATTCATGTTGATTTTGTAATTACTTCTCTCATTATCATGGTTTAGTTATTACTGTCATCATCATTTTCGTCATCGGCAGTAATGTCACTATCATTAGTGCTATCCTTGCTGCTTGTTTTCCATTTATCATTATCATTATTGATGCGGTTACAGTTGTTATTTTTAAAATCTTGTATCGACATTTACTTCTCTCTGCTTGGTTATTGTTGTTGTAATGAATAACCAAGTTGTCAGTCATGTGAAATGAATGAACATAGACCTCACATCTTCATGTGAATGAGTAATTACGAAAAAAATTATTACAAAATTTTTAAAGCTACTAACCAAAAGGCTAGTGTACTTACTCTGGTGCACGTAGGAGAACTTAGCTAATGACAGCAGGAATTTATTTCTTTTTTGGATGCTAGTTTTATTGCTTTTCTTTATTATGTTCGTAAAAATATTCACAGGCCAAAAAATTTTCTTTATCAAGGCATTTTCTCACTTCAGTTACACCTGTTTTGTATATACGCGAATCTAAAATGTAAAAGGTTTAAGATATCATATCCGCCATATTTCAGCCAATTTGTGGTTAGACATATAGTCAGTTTCCACCGAAAACAATAATAAAATTAGGCCTAAGGCCGAACCTTCGATATGCTTAAAGAATTATTTAATGTTTGTGATATGCTTAAAGAATTATTTAATGTTTGTTGAACAGGTAAACTTACTGTAACACAAGAAATTATTTGAAGTTTTTTTAAACACTTGTTACCAAAATTATGAATTCTACTTTCCGGTAGGAATGAGCAGTTATTCTGACATTCAAGCGATAGTATTTTGATATGAAAAGAATGACTCCTTTGAAATATTTGACATTTAAATGACAGCGAGTTTGATAATCAAGATCATTATTCTGATATATTTTGCATTGCGGCAACATGTACTGGTAACGGTTCCACACAGAAAAAAAAGTTATTTTTGCGCTGGGCAAAATGATTTCATGTGGTAAATGATTTAAATGGAATTTCAGTCAACAAACCACATATGATTATTTCTGGCCAAGAGTTGCGATGCAACAATTCATCGCTGTCATTCTTTTTTTTTTAAGTAATTTCTGTTATCGGTTTAAAAGATTATGTATTATGCATTTCGCGTAATCATCACTGTGACATTTTTTCTATCCGGAAACACTGCAAATATTGATTTTTTTTGTCTCGTTTTGCGCGCACGCTCAACTACTTTTTGTATTACGTTGATGGGTAAATAACAGTAAGAAGTACCATGTGTATATGTATTTTAATCTCTCTCTCTCAAAAATGAAAAAGTGGCTTCGGTTACAACAATACTAGCATTTTTGCATAGTAATTTTTGTCTATGGCTAAGAGATATAATTGTATATTATTATTATTGTTATTATAATTATTATTATTATTATTATTATAATTATTATTATTAAGTAGAGCACTCAGTATAAATGCCTGTAAATCAAATCGGAGCCTTTGGCATTTACAGAAGCTACCATAAACTAGAATAGAAATAAATCATTTATGAACGCATAGCGGTGTAAGAGGAATCCAGTTTTAATCACTAGTTGCATACATTGAAATTATTCAGTCATAATGTGGGATAAAATAAATCTAATTCTTTTTGCAAATGTATTTGAAATAGAGAATACATTATGTATTACCGACACCATACCCACTTTGATATCAAAACTAAACGTGATTATAACTGTACAGCCTACAGTAATATGTCCGCTGGAAACATGCTATATTGTTTTTTATTTTTTGCTGTCAGGGGGCGGGTGGAGGTGAATGGGAAGGGGATGGTAGTGGGTAGGGTTTAGGGCAGTTGCTGACCACGTAGTTATTTTTTTGCTCCTATTATTTTTTACCCCCTGTTATTTTTACCCCCTGATTTTAGCACCCCCTGTTATTTTTACCCGATAGTTTTTTTCCCCTGTTATCTTTTACCCCTTTTATTTATTGTTATTTTTTACCCCTTGTTATTTTTTACCCCGTTTTGTAACGCCTGTTATTTTTTACCCGTTATTTTTATCCCTGTTATATTTTGACACCCCTGTCGTTTTTAAACCCTGCTATTTTTTACCCTCGTTATTTTTTTACCCCGTGTTATATTTAACCTGTTATTTTTTACGCCGTTAATTTTTACCCCCTTGTTATTTTTAACCCATGTTATTTTTTACCCCCTGTTATTTTTACCCCGTGTTGTTTTTTACCCGTTATTTTTTTACCTTGTTGTTTTTTACCCCTGTTATTTCTACCTCTTATTTTTTACCAACTTATTTTTTATCACTTATTTTTACCCACTTTTTTTACTACGTTATTTTTTACCCCAATTATTTTTTACTCGTGTTAATTTTTACCCATCATTTTTTACCACCTGTTATTTTTCACCCTCTGTTGGTTTTTACTCCATGTTATTTTTTACCTCCTTTTATTTTTTACCCCCTGTTACTTGTTACACTTATTTTTTACCCCTATTATTTTTACCCCCTCTTATTTTTTACCCCTATTATTTTAACCCCATGTTATTTTTACCCTTTATTATTTTTTACCCCTATTATTTTTTACCCATTTATTTTTACCCTTGTCATTTTTTACACCATTTTTTACCCCATTGTTATTTCTTACTCGTTATTTTTTACTTCTGTTATTTTATACCAGGTTATTTTACCCCTGTTATTGTTTACCCATGATTTTTTCACACCCGGTTATTATTTACCCGTTAGTTTTTAGCCCTCTTATTTTTTACCCTGTTATTTTTTACCCTGTTATTTTTTACCCCGTTACTTTTTTACCCATGTTAATTTTTACCCTTGTTATTTTTTACCCCTATTATTTTCTACCCTATGTTATTTTTTACCACCTGTTATTTTTTTACCCCGTTATCTTTTACTCCCTATTTTTTTTACTCCTATTACTTGTTACCCCTATTATTTTTTACCACTGTTATATTTTACCCCGTTATTTTTTATTCCCTTTTTTTACTCCCTTTTATTGTTTACCTCGTTATTTTTTACCTGTTATTTTTTACCCCTGTTTCTTATTACACCTATTATCTTTACCTTTTTTTTTACCTCATTTATTTTTTACCCCCAGTTATTTTTACCCCCTGTTATTTTCATTTATTTTTTACCCCCAGTTATTTTTACCCCCTGTTATTTTATTACCTATGTTATTTTTAACCCCTATCTTTTTTACCCCTCGTGTTATTTTTTACACCGTGTTATTTTTACCAGTGTATTTTTACCTCTTTGATTTTTTACTCCCTGTTAGTTTTTTTTACCCCATTTATTATTTACAGTTATTATTTTTACCCTGTTATTTTTACTCTTAATTCACTCCCTGTTATCTTTAACCCTGTTATTTGTACCCCCTGGTATTTTTACCCTTTTTTATACTCCGTTTTTGTTTACCCCTTGTTAATTTTTACTGTATGTTATTTTTTACCACCTGTTATTTTTTTACCCCTGTTATTTTTTACTCCTTGTTATTTTTACCACCTTTTTTTACCCTCAAGTTATTTTTTTACCGCTATTATTTTTTACCTCTTATTTTTACCCCCTGTTATTTATTACCCCCTGTCATTTTTTAACCTTGTTATTCTTTACCCTGTGTTATTTTAACCCCACTTATTTTTTACCCGTTATTATTTACCCCTGCTATTATTTGCCCCTGTTATTTTTGGCCCCTAATATTTTTTACCCCGTTTTTTTTACTCCGGTTAATTTTTACCTGTTATTTTCACCCAATGTAATTTTTTTACCCCCTGTTATTTTTACCACTTAATTTTACAACTGTTATTTTTTACCCCCTATTATTTTTTACCACCTGTTATTTTTACCCGATTAATTTTTACCCCTTGCTATTTTTCTACCCATGTTAATATTTACGCCTGTTATTTTTTACCCCATATGTTTTACCCCAGTATTTTTACCCTGTTATTTTTTACCCCTGGTTATTTTACACCCGTTATTTTTTACCCTGTTAATTTTTAACCTTAGTTAATTTTATTTACCCCAGTTATTTTTTTCCCTATTTATTTTTTTACCCCAGTTATTTTTTTCCCTATTTATTTTTTACCCCAGTTATTTTTTCCCTATAATTTTTACCCATGTTATGTTTTACGTATTTTTTACCCCCGTTATTTTTAACCGCTGTTATTTTTTACGCTCTGTTATTTTTACCCGTTAGTTTTTACTCCATGTTATTTTTTACACCTATTATTTTTACCTCTGTTATTTTTTATCCCTATTATTTTTCCCCGTTATTTTTTACCCCTCTTATTTTTACCCCTTATGATTTTTTACCTCGTTATATTTTACTCCATTATTTTTTACTCGGTTATTTTTTACCCACTTATTTTTACCGTTATTTTTTACCACATTGTTATTTCGTACCCATCTTATTTTTTACTCCCTTTATTTTTATCGTTATATTTTACTCCTCTTAATTTTTATAAATCCTGTTTTTTCCGTTAATTTTTCTTAATTTTACCCCTGTTTTGTTTACCTTGTTATTTATATCCATGTTATTTTTTACCCCTTGTTTTTACCACCGTTATTTTTACCCATGTTATTTTACCCCTGTTATTTTTTTATTAATTTTACCCTCTGTTTTTACTACGTTATTTTTACCCTGTTATTTTTAACCCCATGTCTTTTTAACCCCATGTTATTTTTTACCTCGTTTTTTTTTACCCCGTGTTATTTTACCCCCACTTATCTTTTTGTTTTTTACCTCTTATTTTTACCCTGTTATTTTTACTTTATTTTTACCCTTTGTTATTTTCTACTCACTTTTTTTTACCCTTGTTATTTTTTACTCCTGTTATTTTATCCCCAGTTATTTTCTACCCTGTTATTTTAACCCCTGTTATTTTTTACCCCACTATTTTAACCCATGATATTTTTTACTCCCGTTGTTTTTTACCCGTTAGATTTTATTCCCTGTTATTTTTCACCTCTTGTTATTTTTTACCCCATGTTTTTTACCCCTGTTAATTTTACCCTTGTTATTTTTTACACTTATTATTTTTTAACATCTTATTTTTTACCACCCGTATTATTTTTTACCCCGTATTATTTTTTACCCCCGTTTTTCACTCATTACTTTTTACCCCTATTATACTTTTTACCCCTATTATTTTTTACCACTTACTTTTAACAACTGTCATATATTACCCCCTGTTATTTTTACCCCATTTTTACTCCCTGTTATTGTTTACCTTGTTTTTTATCTGGTTATTTTTACCCTGTTACTTTTCTTTTTTTACCTACTTTTTACATATTATTTTTACCCTCTTATTTTTTTACCCATGTTATTTTTACCCCGTTTTTTTACCCGTTATATTTTACCCCTAGTTATTTTTAACCCGTTATTTTTTACCCTGCAATTTTTTTACTCATGATTTTTTTTATTTTTTTTTTACCCCTGTTAGTTTTACCCTTTTATTTTTTACTCTCTGTTATTTTTTACCCGTACCCCCTGTTATTTATTACCTTCTGTTTTAACCCCTGTTAATTTTTGCCCTTGTTATTTTTTACCCCATTATTTTTGCCCATGATTTTTTTACCCATGTTTTTTTCCCTGATATTTGTACCCCTATTATTTTTACCACCTGTTATTTTTTACCACGTGTTTTTTAATCCCGTTATTTTTTACCCCCGGTTTTTTACTCCTTTACTTTTTACCCCTATTATTTTTTAACCCATATTATTTTTACCACCGTTATTTTTAACCCCCTTTTGTATTTTACCCTCTGTTATTTTTTCCCCATGTTTTTTACTCCATTATTGTTTACTCCCTGTTATTTTTTACCGCCTGTTTTTTGTATCTGTTATTTTACCCTCTATCATTTTTTATCCCTGTTATTTTTTACCTCTTGTTATTTTTTACACCCTCTTATATTTTACCAGCTCATTTTTACCCCTGTGATTTTTTACTCCCTGTTTTTTCTACCCCATTTATTTATTACACCATTATTATTTTTAACCCTGTTATTTTTTACCCCTGTTATTTTTTAACCCTGTTATTTCTTACCACTTCTTATTGTTACCAATATTATTTATACCCCTCGTTATTTTTTACCACCTGTTATTTTTTGCCCCTGTTAATTTTACCCCGTTTTTTTACCCCATTATTTTTCTACCCGTGTTAATTTTTACCCATTATTTTTTACCCCTTGTTATTTTTTTATTTTAAACCCTGACCTGATTTTTTATACCGCCAGTTATTTTTACCCCATTACTTTTTATACCTATTATTTTTACGTTCTTAGTGTTACAGTTTTTTGTTATTTTTTACCCTTGTTATTTTTAACCCTGTTATTTTATCTTTTACCCCCTGTTATTTTTATTGATTTTTATCCTCTGTTTAATTTTTACCCTTGTTATTTTTTACCCCATTATTTTTTATGCATTAATTTTTTACCCATGTTATTTTTTTCCCGTTATTTTTACCCTTATTATTTTTACCACCTTTTATTTTTCACCACCTGTTTTTTTTTTACCCCGTTATTTTTTACCCCCGGTTTTTTACTTTTATTTTTACCCTATTATTTTTTACCCCATATTATTTTTACCCCTGTTATTTTTAACTCCCTTTTGTATTTTACCCGTTATTTTTACCCCCTATTTTTTTTTATTTTGTTATTTTTACCCCCATAATTTTTTAATTGTTATTTTTTACCTCTTGTTATTTTTTACACCCTGTTATTTTTTACCAGCTTATTTTTACCCATGTGATTTTTTACTCCCTGTTATTTTTTTTACACCATTGTTTTTTAACCGTTATTTTTTACCCCTGTTACTTTTATCCCTGTTATTTTTTACCACTTCTTATTTTTACCCCTCTTATTTATACCCCCGTTATTGTTTACCCCTTATTTTTTTACCCCTTGTTATTATTTTCCACCTTTTATTTTTATCCATGTTATTTTTTACCGGGTTAATTTTTACCCCGTTAATTTTTTACTCGTTATTTTATACCCCTTGATTTTGTAATCCCTGTTATTTTTTACCCCTCTGATTTTTTATACCGCCTGTTATTCTTTACCCCGTTATTTTTAACCCCATTACTTTTTATACCTATTATTTTTACGTTCTTAGTGCTAACCACTGTGATTTTTACATGTTATATTTTACCCCGTTATTTTTTACCCATATTTTTTCATTCTATATTGTTTTCACCCCTGTTATTTTTTACCCCGTTATTTTTTACCCACTTATCTTTCCCGTTATTTTTTACACCTGTTATTTTTACCCCTTTATATTTTACCCCGTTACTTAATTTAACCTTATTTTTTACCGGTTATTTTTTTACCCATGTTAATTTTTACCGATTAATTTTTTGCCATTTTTTTTACTCTTATTATTTTTTACCCATATAATTTTTTACCCATGTCAGTTTTTACCCGTTATTTTTTCACCCCTGTAATTCTTTACCCCTGTTTTTAACTATTATTTTTTACCCACTTAATTTAACCGTTATTTTTTTACTCTTATTTTTACCCATGTTATTTTTACCCGTTTTTTTTACCCCTATTATTGTTACCACTGTTATTTTTTTAACCTTGTTATTTTTTACCTGTTAATTTTTAATGTCTGTTATTTTTTACCCCTGTTATCTTTGCCCTGTTATATTTTTACCGTTACTTTTTACACCTATTATTTTTACCCATGTTGTTTTGTACAACTGTTGTTTTTTACCCCTTGTTATTTTTTACCCCTAATTATTTTTTACCCCATGTTATTTTTATCTCCTGTTAATTTTTCCCCCTGTTATTTTTTACCCACTTATTTTTACACTTGTTATTTTTTACCCCATGCTATATTTTACCTCGTTATTTTTTATCCCCTGGTATTTTTTGCCCCTTATTATTTTTTACCCCTTGTTATTTTTTACCCACTTATTTTTAACCCTGTTATTTTTTACAAATTTTTTACAGCTGTTATTTTTTTACCCCATGCTATATTTAACCCCGTTATTTTTTACCCCCTGTTATTTTTTACCACTTGTTATTTCTTACCTCCTGTTATTTTTTACTCCCAATTATTTTTTACCCATGCTATTTTTTACCTCATTTTTACCCCCTGTTATTTATTACCCCAGTTATTTTTTACCCCTGTTATTTTTTATCCCCTGTTATTTTTTAACCCCTGTTGTTTTTCTACCCCTGTTATTTTCCACTCCTGTTCAATTTTACCCCCGTTATTTTTTCCCCATGTTATTTTTTACTAATTTTATTTTTTAACCCATTTTTACCCCCTCCTATTTTTTACCCCGTTATTTTTTGCCCCTGTTATTTTTTACCCTTATTATTTTTTACCCCTGTTAATTTTTACCGCAGTTATTTTTACCCCATTATTTTTTACCCTCTGTTATTTTTAACCCCATGTTATTTATTACCCTTGTTATTTTTTGCCCCTGTTATTTCTACCACCTGTTTTTTTCCCACTTGGACAACTTTTGGCCCCTGTAATATGGCCGAATTGCAATCAGCTGTCCAAATGTGGCCATTTTCCATGCATAGTGATAAGTTGCTTGCCATTAGGCTGCATTTTTCTCACTGGCAGTTTAAATAGTATTTTTCATTGCCAAATCTGTATGAAAATATGAAATATAGAATTTATGATTCTGTGAGAATAGACTTATACGGAGAGAAAATATATATTTAAATAAATGATGGTTTAGAGTTCGATCCTTAGGGACATAAGGCAACTCATTTATGACCTCACAGCAGGAACAGTTAATGACGTCATCGACAGCCAATCATAGGACAGCAAATTTCCCGCCTAAAAAGAAGGAACTTTTAGGATTCCTCCAGTTTATGCGTTGATGTTTGCTGTTTTTTTCGAAATGCCCAAATTTCCTGTTTTTTTTTTTTTTTTGCTTTATTTTTATTATTTTTATCTGTTTTTCTCTTTTTTATTTTGTTTAATAGCTTAGCAAATTTTGTTGAAGATACAGTAATTTAATTATTATTGAATATAATAGTAAAACGTGAATAAATAATCAAGTGATAAGGAAGGAGTCATGTAATTTTTTTTTGTTAAACAATTGTGTACCCTATTGTTATTATTTTTTGAGAGCGAGAATTATTTATGAAATAATGAAGAGCTTTTTTTTTTATTTCTCTTACCAAATCACTATTTTTGATGTATATAATTTTTGAATTCTCATTCTTTCGTAAATGATAACAAAAGTCAGTCCACACACACACACACACACAAATGTTAAGGTACATAGATACATATTCTTGAAATTAATTTGCAGTATATTGAAGAAATAACAATAAAAGATTGTTTAACATCTGTCCATACAGCACATGTTTTTGTTTACGATGCCTGATGACGTCATGAATCGTTTTTATGAATGGGAGCTGCAGACACGCTTCTGCACTCGTTGTTGATGTAGTGATTCAGTTCCCAGGTGTCACTTCTGGAAAAAAAAAATATTTAAAATTATGACAAATATTACGTTAGAGGAGTCTGCTTTTACTCCGTGCTAGCTAATAAATATATGGAATCACTGGAGTTTTAATGAAATATAAACTTGATCTCCATATGCAGTATTTTCTATACTTCTCGGTCTTTGAAGGTAACCAATTAGTGTTTTTCGTCATGTATTCAGACGCTGCCTGCCTTCCATTGTTGCCAGTTCTGTGAACACTAGCTCTGACAAAAAGTTGGTTTTCACGTCGATATACATTCAATGTTGCATTGCATCATAAGTATTTAGACATGAATAAATCTTGATGTGATGGCATTAAGTAAAAACTGAGATCAAGTACCTTAAATTTTATTATAAAATTCAGCAGCTCTCTGGTTAGTACTCCTTAGATGAGACTATTCCCTTTAAACCATTTAAAAAAATTGGTAACTCACTGGTTTAGAAAAATTTCAAATAACTAGAGCTTAAATACATTTCTTCATGTCAAAACTATTTGAAAGTACTGTATTTTATAATGAATTCAAGACTTTGTGACAATGGACAAAGACCACAAAGTCTATGTATTTTTATATTAATCAGTGTTAGAATTTTGCAGATTAGTAATATACTGTACTAGCAGATGCTCGCTATCGTTCACATTTGCTAGTTCCCATATCTGCACCATACCCATACCCCATATCTGTATCAAAACCATACCCATATCCGTACCATACTCATACCTATATCTGTACCATACCAATTCCCATATTTGTTCCATAACCATATCCATATCTGTACCATACCCATACCCGTATGATACCCATACCATATCCATACCATACCCACACCCATATCTGTACCATACCAATACCATATCCATACCCATATCCATTTCATACCCACACGCATACCATTCCCTTACCCATATCCGCACCATACCCATGCCCATACCCACAGCTAAATTAACCCTACTAATAATAGTAAGAAATAATCTAAGGGCAGCAGCAACCCCGTTTACCTTCCGGTCCTATGCTAACAACTGACCATATCTTGGTGTATTTGCAGGAGCAGCTGCTGATGGGTTTTGAACCAATGCTGATGCCATTGGTGGTTCCGGACCATCCCCTGCAGTGCCTGCTGTTGTTCTAGGATTACCCGCTGAGTCCATTTCAAAACGAAAATAACAAAGCTCAGCCAAAAATCTTATACTATATACTGCTGGGTCACTTAATGTTGAAAACTTCTGGACAGGTATTAAAATGTAATTCTTGAAAGACGTATTCACAACTCCAGGATCCTTTGAAGCAGTCTTCAGCTCCTAAAGCATTCCTGGAGGAATGCCCATTGGATTATAACGTATTCTTAAATTCTTAAAGAATCCAGGATCCATAGAGGGGGGAGGGGAGGACACAAACACACACACAACATGCAGAAAGGCAGCCAAGGAAATTAATATAATACATAAAACATGGAAATGGGAAGAGGGAAGAGAGATGGGAAAGGAGGGGAAGGGGAGGACACATACACACACACACAAAGGCAGCCAAGGAAATTAATATAACAGAAGGGGAGGGGGAGAGAGACACACACACAACAAACAGAAATGCAGCCAAGGAAATTAATACATAAAACATGGAAATGGGAAGAGGGATGGGAAAGGAGGGGAGGAAGAAGGGGAGGGGAAGGACACACACAGAAAGGCAGCCAAGGAAATTAAGATAATAGAATGGGGAGGGGAGGGACACACACACAACACACGTAGAAAGGCAGCAAAAACATTAATATGATAAAAACATGGAAATGCTAAAAGAGAAGGGGGAGGGGGGGGAGAAGATGAATGGTAAAGGAGGTGGTGGAGAGCAGAGGGAAGGGGGGATGGCAAGGTTAGGTGGAGGGAAGGGGAGGGGAAGGAAACACACACAACATGCAGAAAAGCAGCCAAGGAAATTAACGTAATAGATAAAACATGGAAATGGGAAGAGGGAAGGAGGAGGGATGAGGAAGGAGGGGAGGGGAAGGGGAAAGGAGGGTGAGAAAGAAGGGGAAGGGGAAGAGGAATGGGAAGGTTAGGGAGGAGGGTAGCCAAGGAAATTAATTTAATAAAAGGGGGAGGGGAGACAGACACGCAGAAAGGAAGCCAAGGAAATTGATATAATAGATAAAACATGAAAATGGAAAGAGGGAAGAGGGATGGAAGAGGGGGAGGGGAGTGGAAGGGGATGGGGAAGATGTGGGGAGGGGATGGGGAAGATGTGGGGAAGGGAAGGGAAAGGGTAAGGTTAGAGGAGCGGAGCGGAGGGGGAAGAAGGGAAGAGTGCCGGGACACACATACATAAACAGAAAGGCAGCCAAGGAAATTAATGTATTAGAAGGCGGAGGGAGGGGGAACACACACACACACAAAGTTAAGTATACCTTAGTTTAACCAGACCACTGAGCTGATTAACAGCTCTCCTACGGCTGGCCCGAAGGATTAGACTTATTTTACGGGGCTAAGAACCAATTGGTTACCTAACAACGGGACCTACAGCTTATTGTGGGATCCGAACCACAATATACCGAGAAATGAATTTCTATCTCCAGAAATAAATTCCTCTAATTCTTCACTGGCCGGCCGGAGATTCGAACGCCGGCCCTGCAAAGTGCTAGCCGAGAACTATATCGACCAGTCCAGCAAAGAACTATACACACACAGAAAAGCAGCCAGGGAAATTCATATAATAGATAAAAGATGGAAATGGGAAGAGGGAAGGGGACGGGGAAGGAAGAGGGATGGGAAAGGAGGGGAAGGGAGAGGAAGGGTAGGGAATGGGGAAAGTGAGGGGAGAGGGAGGGGAAGGGGCTGGGAATGGGGAGTGGAAGGGTAGGGGAGGGACATGCACAGAAAGGCAGCCAACGAAATTAATATAATAGGAGGGGAGGGACACACACACACACAACACCAGAATGGCAGCCTAGGAAATTAATATAATAGAAATGGGGAGGGGGAGCGGAAAAAGGATGGGAAAGGAGGAGGGGAGGGAAAGGGGATGAAGAAGGGGTGGTGTAGGGAAGGGGCAAGAGGAAAGAGAGGAGATGGGAGGAAGAAAGGGTGGGAGAGGGGTGGGGACGGGGAATGGAAGGAAGAGGGAGAGGGAAGTGGAAGGGAAGGGACAGACACATACTCACGGAAAGGCAGTCAAAGAAATTAATATAATGTATAAAAAAATGGAAATGGGAAGAGGGAAGGGGAGGGGGAGGGGAGGGAAACACAGTCAGAAAGGCAGCCAAGGAAATTAATATAATACTGAAGGGGAGAGGAGGGACACACACACACAGAAAGGCAGTCAAAGAAATTAATATAATGTATAAAAAAATGGAAATGGGAAGAGGGAAGGGAGGGGGAAGGGGGAGGGGAGGGAAACACAGACAGAAAGGCAGCCAAGGAAATTAATATAATACTGAAGGGGAGAGGAGGGACACACACACACAGAAAGGCAGTCAAAGAAATTAATATAATGTATAAAAAAATGGAAATGGGAAGAGGGAAGGGGAGGGGAAGGGGAGGGGGAGGGGAGGGAAACACAGACAGAAAGGCAGCCAAGGAAATTAATATAATACTGAAGGGGAGAGGAGGGACACACACACACAGAAAGGCAGTCAAAGAAATTAATATAATGTATAAAAAATGGAAATGGGAAAGGGAAGGGAGGGGAGGAGGGGGGGGAGGGAAACACAGACAGAAAGGCAGCCAAGGAAATTAATATAATACTGAAGGGGAGAGGAGGGACACACACACAGAAAGGCAGTCAAAGAAATTAATATAATGTATAAAAAATGGAAATGGGAAGAGGGAAGGGGAGGGGAAGGGGAGGGGGAGGGGAGGGAAACACAGTCAGAAAGGCAGCCAAGGAAATTAATATAATACTGAAGGGGAGAGGAGGGACACACACACACAGAAAGGCAGTCAAAGAAATTAATATAATGTATAAAAAAATGGAAATGGGAAGAGGGAAGGGGAGGGGGAGGGGAGGGAAACACAGTCAGAAAGGCAGCCAAGGAAATTAATATAATACTGAAGGGGAGAGGAGGGACACACACACACAGAAAGGCAGCCAAAGAAATTAATATAATAGATAAAACATGGAAGAGGGAAGATGGATGGGAAAGGAGGGAGAGGGTAACAGGGAAGAGGAGGTGGAAGTGGAAGGGGCAAGGGGAGGGGGAGGTGAGGGGAAAGGAGGGGGAGGGGAGAGGAGGTGTAAGTAAAGGGGGAGTGGAAGGGGCAAAGGGAGGGGAGGTGAGAAGGAAGAGATGGGAAGAGGGGGAAGTAGAAAGGAGGGAGGGGGACACAGAAAGGTAGCAAAGGAAATTAATATAATTAAAGGAGAAGGGGATGGACACATACACAGAGAGCCAAAAAATTATGATAATAAAATGTGGAAATGAGAAGAGGGAAAGGGAAAAGGGAGGAAAGAAGGATGGGAAAGGAAGAGGGGAGGGGAATGGGAAGGGGAGAGGAGGGGAGGAAGAAAGTGTGGGGAGGGAGACACACGCAGAAAGGCAGTCAAGGAAATTAATATATAATAAATAAAACATGGAAATTGGAAGAGGGAAGGGGAGGGGGAGGGAAGAGGGATGGGAAAGGAGGAGGGGAATGGGAAAGAGGAAGGGTGGAAGAAGGGGAGGGGAAGGGAAAGGAGGGAAGGGAAGGGGGAAGGAGATGGGAGAGGGAAGTGGAAGAGCGGGTGAGGGAAGGGAGGGGAGGTACACATACACAGAAAGGCAGCCAAGGAAATTAATATGATAGATAAAACATGGAAATGGGAAGGGGAGGGTAGGGGGAGGGGAGATGGACGCATACATACCTACGAACAGAAAGGCAGCCAAGGAAATTGATAAAACATGGAAGAGGGAAGGGGTAAGGGGATGGAAGAGGGATGGGAAAGGAGGAGGGTAGGGGAGGGACAAACACATGCACAGAAAAGCAGCCAAGGAAATTCATATAATAGATAAAACGTGGAAATGGGAAGAGGAGGAGGGGAGGGAAGAGGAATGGGAAAGGAGGAGGGGAGGGAAGAAGGGGAGGGGAAGGGGAAGTGAAGGAGGGAGGGGGAAGGGAGGTGAGTGGAAAGGAAGGATAGGGACACATGCAGAAAGGCAGCCAAGGAAATTAATATAATAGAAGGAGGAGGGGGGGACACACACACACTCACAGAAAGGCAGCCAAGGAAGTTAATATAATAGAAGGCGGAGGGGAGGGACACACACACAAAGGGAGCCAAGGAAATTAATATAATAGAAGGCAGAGTGGAGGGACACACTCACAACACAAGTGGAAAGGCAGCCAAGGAAATTAATATAACAGATAATAAATGGAAATGGTAACTGGAAATGGGAAGAGGGAAGGGGAGGGAAGAGGGATCAGAGGAGGGGGAGGAAGTGGGAGGGGAGGGGAGAGGGAGGGGGAGGAGAGTGACATAAAAATGCAGCCAAGGAAATAAATATAACAGAAGTGGGGGAGGGACACCCACACACGCAGAAAGGCAGCCAAGGAAATTAATGTAATAGATAAAACATGGAAATTGGAAGAGGGATGTGAAAGGAGGGGAAGGTGACAGGGAAGAGGAGGTGGAGGTGGAGGTAGAAGGGGCAAGGGGAGGGTGGGGTGAGGGGAAAGGAGGGGGAAGGGAGAGGAGGGATGTGAAAGGAGGGGAAGAGGTGGAGGTGGAAGGGGCAAGGGGAGGGGAGGTGAGAGGGAAGAGATTGGAGAAGGAGGGGGAAGGGGGAGTGGAAAGAGAGGGGAGGGGAACACAGAAAGGTAGGAAAGGAAATTAATATAATTAAAGGGGGAGGGGATGGACACAGAAAGAGAGCCAAAGAAATTATTAGATAATAAAACATGGAAATGGGAAGAGGGAAAGGGAAGGGGGAGGAAAGAAGGATGGGAAAGGAAGAGGGGATGGGAATGGGAAGGGGAGAGGAGGGGAGGAAGAAAGTGTGGGGAGGGGAGGGAAGGGCAAGGAGTGGAAGGTGAGGGGAGGGACACACACACGCAGAAAGGCAGTCAAGGAAATTATTATATATTGGGTAAAACATGGAAATGGGGAAGAGGGATGGGAAAGGAGGAGAGGGGGAATGGGAAAGGGGAGAGGAAGGGTTGGAAGAAGGGGAGGGGAAGGGATGGGGTGGGGGAAAGGAGGGAAGGGAAGGGGTAAGGAGATGGGAGAGGGAAGCGGAAGGGCAGGTGAGGGGAGGGGAGGTGCATACACAGAAAGGTAGCCAAGGCAAGGGGATGGGAAGGGGGAGTATAAGGGAAGGGGAGGGACACAGAATGGCAGCTAAGGAAATTAATATAATAAAAGGGGAGGGGAGGGACACGCACACAACACACGCAGAAAGGCAGCCAAGGAAACTAATATAATAGATAAAACATGGAAATGAGAAGGGGAGAGTAGAGGGATGCATACATACCTACAAACAGAAAGGCAGCCAAGGAAATTGATAAAACATGGAAGAGGGAAGTGGTAGGGGGATGGAAAAGGAGGAAGGTAGGGGAGGGACAAACACATGCACAGAAAAGCAGCCAAGTAAATTCATATAATAGATAAAACATGGAAATGGGAAGAGGGATGGGAAAGGAGGAGGGGAGGGAGGGGAGAAGAGGGAGGAAGAAGGGGAAGTTGGTGAGGGGAGGGACATACACACACAAAAGCATCCAAGGAAATTAAGATAAACATGGAATTGGGAAGAGGGAAAAGGAGGGGGAGAGAACAAGGATGGGAAAGGAGGAGGGGGAGGAAGAAAAGGGGGAAAGGGCAAGGGGAGGGGAGAGGTGGAAGGGCAGAGGGAAGGGAGGGGAGGAGAGGATGGTCCTACACACAAAAATGCAGCCAAGGAAATTAATATAATATAATGGGGAGGGGAGGGATACACACACACACAGAAAGGCAGCCAAGGAAATTAATATAAAAGATAAAACATGGAAATGGGAGAAAGGGAGGGAAGAGGGGTGGGAAAGGAGGAGGGGAGGGGAGTGACACACACAGAAAGGCAGCCAAGGAAATTAACATAACAGAGGGGGAGGGGGAGGGGAGGGAAGGGACACACACACACAACACATGCAGATAGGCAGCCAGTATAATAGATAAAATATGGAAAGGAGTAAAGGGATGGGAAGGTAGCAAAGGGGGGAAAGGTAAGTTGAGGAAGAAGGGGTGGGGAGGGAGGACACACACACACAGAAAGGCAGCCAAGGAAATTATTATTTGATAAAACATGAAAATGGGAAGAAGGACGGGAAAGGAGGGGAAGGGGGAGGGGAGGGGATGGGGAAAGGACAAACATAACCACACAGAAAGGCAGCCAAGGAAATTAATACAAGATGAAAGAGGGATGGGAAAAGAGGAGGGGAGGATGAAGGGGAGGAGTGAGAAGAGGCATGAAAATTGGAAGAGGAACGGGGAGGGAAGAGGGATGGAAAAGGAGAGGGAGGGGAGGAAGAAGAGGGAGAGGAGGCTGAGGGAGAAGGGGTAGGGTGGGGAGGTGAAGGGTCAAGGGGAGGGAGGGGGAAGGAGGTAATTGGAAAGGAAGGGTAGGGACACATGCAGAAAGGCAGCCAAGGAAATCAACATAATAGATAAAACATGGGAAGGGGGAGGGAAGTGGGATGGGAAAGGATGGGAAGGGGGAGGGAAGGGGATGAGAAAAGGACAAACATAACCACACAGAAAGGCAGCCAATGAAATTAATATAGGATAAAACATGGAAGAGGAAAGAGGGATGCGATACAAGGGGAGGGAGAAGCAGAAGGGAAGAGGAGGGGAGGGACACACACATAGAAAGGCATTAAAATTAGAAGAGGGAAGGAAGAAGGATGGAAAAGGAGAGGGAGGGGAGGAAGAAGTGGGAGAGGAGGCTGAGGAAGAAGGGGTAGGGTTAGGTGAGGTGAAGGTTCAAGGGAAGGGGAGATGGAGGGGGGAAGGGTAGGTGAGTGGAAGGGAAGGGGAGGGGCACATGCAGGGAAATGAATAGATAAAACATGTAAATGGGAAGGGGGAGGGAAGTGGGATGGGAAAGGAGGGGGAGGGAGAAGGGGAGCGGAACATAAGGGAAGGGACACACAGAAAGGCAGCCAAGGAAGTTAATATTATAGAAGGGGGAGGGGAGGAACACACACACACAACACAGGCAGAAAGGCAACAAAGGAAATTAATAAGATAGATAAAACATAGAAATGGGAAGGGGAAGGGGGATGGGGAGGGAGGAGGGATGGGAAAGGAGGGGGTGGGGAGGGGAAGGAGAAAGGTGAGGAAGGGGTAGAAGATGGGGAAGGGGCAAGGGGAGGGGAAGGGAAGGGGGAGGGACATACACACAAAGGCAGCTAAGGATATTAGTATAATAGAAAGCAGAGGGGAGGTACAAACACAACGCAAGTGGAAAGGCAGCCAAGGAAATTAATATAATAGATAATAAATGGGAAGAGGGAAAGGGGAGGGAAGAGGGATCAGAAAAGGAGGGAAGGGAAGTGGAGAAGAGGGACACACTTAAAAAGACAGCCAAGGAAATTAATATAACAGAAAGGGGGGAGGGCACACACACACACACACACACACAACACACATACAGAAAGGCAGCCAAGGAAATAAATATAATAGATATAACATGGAAATGGGAAGAGGGAAGAGGGATGGGAAAGGAGAGGAAGGGTGAAAGGGGAGAGGAGGTGGAAGGGGTAAGGGGAGGGGAGGGGAGGAAATGGGAGGGGAAAGGAGGGGGAAGGGGAGATGTAGGTAAAGGGGGAGTGGGAGGTGGGGAAGAGATAAGAGAGGGAGGGGGAAGGGGAAGTAGAAAGGGGGGAGGGGGACATAGAAAGGCAGCAATGGAAATTAATATAATTAAAAGGGGAGGGGATGGACACACACACAGAAAGAGAGCCATGAAAATTATTAGATAATAAAACATGGAATTGGGAAGAGGGAACGGGGAAGGGGGAGGGAAGAACGATGGGAAAAGAAGAAAGGGAAGGGGAGAGGAGGGGAGGAAGAAAGGGTGTGGAGGGGGAGGGGAGAGGGAAGGGGAAGGAGTGGAAGGTGAGGGGAAGGAGACACACACAGACAGAAAGGCAGTCAAGGAAATTAATATAATAGATAAAACATGGAAATGTGAAGAGGGAAGGGGAGGGGGAGGGAAGAGGGATGGGAAAGGAGGAGGGAAGGAGAGGAGGAATGGGAAGGGGGAGGAAAGGGAAGACAAAGGGTTGGAAGAAGGGGAAGGAGGGGAGGGGAGGGGGAAGGGAAAAGGGGAGGGGGAAGGAGATGGGAGAGGGACGTGGAATGGCAGGGGGAGGGAAGGAGGGGAAGGGAAAGGGGATTAGAAGGGGAGGAGAGGGACACAGAAAGGCAGCCAAGGAAATTAATGTAATGGAAGGGGGAGGGGAACCATGCGTACACAACACATGGAGAAAGGCAGCCAAGCAAATTAATATAATAGATAAAACATGGAAATGGGAAGGGAGAGGGAAGACTGATGGGAAAGGTGGAGAGGAGGTGGAAGGGGAAGGGTGAGAGGAGGGGAGGAAGAAGGGGAGGGGGAGGGACACAGAAAGGCATGAAAATTGGAAGAGGGAAGGGGAATGGGGAGGGAAGAGGGATGGAAAAGGAGAGGGAAGGGAGGAAGAAGAAGGAGAGGAGGCTGAGGAAGAAGGGGTAGGGGTGGGGAGGTGAAGGGTCAAGGGGAAGGGAGAGGGAGGGGGAAGGACACATGAAGAAAGGCAGCCAAGGAAATTAACATAATAGATAAAACAGGGAAATGGGAAGGGGAGGAAGTGGGATGGGAAAGGAGGGGAGGGAAAGGGAAAAGGACAAACATAACCACACAGAAAGGCAGCCAAGGAAATTAATATAGGGTAAAACATGGAAGAGGGATGCAAGAGGAGGGGAGGGAGAAGGGGAAGGGGGGAGGGGAGGGGAAGGGACATACATACACAGAAAGGAATGAAAACTGGAAGGGGGACGGGGAAAGAAGAGGGGTGGAAAAGGAGAGGGAGGGGAGGAAGAAGAGGGAGAGGAGGCTGATGAAGAAGGGTAGGGGTGGGGAGGAGGTAAAGGTTCAAGGGGAGGGGGAAAGGGAGGTGAGTGGAAGGAAAGGGGGGAGGGACACATGCAGAAAGGTAGCCAAGGAAAATTAATAGATAAAACACAGAAATGGGAAGGGGAGGGAAGTGGGATTGGAAAGGAGAGGGAGGGAGAAGGGGGAGTGGAAGGTAAGGGGTGGGACACACAAAAAAGCAACCAAGGAAATTAATATTATAGAAGGGGGAGGGGAGGGACACACACACACAACACAGGCAGAAAGGCAACAAGGAAATTAATATGATAGATTAAACATAAAAATGGGAAGAGGGATGGGAAAGGAGGGGGAGGGGAGGGGAAGGAGAAAGGTGAGGAAGGGGGAAAGGATGGGGAAGGGACAAGGGGAGGGGAATGGATGGGAAGGGACACACACAAAGGCAGTCAAGGAAATTAATATGATAGATAATAAATGGAAATGGGAAGAGGAAAGATGGATCAGAAAAGGAGGGGAGGGGAGAGGGAGGAGGAAGGGAAGGGGAGAAGAGGGACATATAAAAAGGCAGCCAAGGAAGTTAATGTAACAGAAGGGGGGAGGGACACACACACATGCAGAAAGGCAGCCAAGAAAATAAATATAATAGATAAAACATGAAAATGGGAAGAGGGAAGAGGAATGGGAAAGGAGGGGTAGGGTGAAATGGGAGAGGAAGTGAAGGTGGAAGGGTAAGGGAGGGGGAAGGAGGGGGGAAAGAGATGGGAGGGGGAAGGGAGAGGAGGTGTAGGTAAAGGGGCAGTGGTAGGGGCAAGGGGAGGGTAGTTGGGGAAGGGATGGGAGGGGAAGGGGGGTGAAAGGGGAGGGGAGAGGGGGACAGTAAAGGCAGCAAAGGAAATTAATATAATTAAAAGGAGGGGATGGACACGCACACACAGAAAGAGAGCCAAGGAAATTATTAGATAATAAAACATGGAAATGGGAAGAGGGAACAGGGAAGGGGGAGGGAAGAAGGATAGGAAGAGAAGAGGGGAAGGGGAGAGGAGGAAGAAAGGGTGGGGAGGGGGAGGGGAGAGGGAAGGGGAAGGAGGAGTGGAAGTTGAGGGGAGGGAGACACACACAAACAGAAAGGCAGTCAAATTAATATAATAGATAAAACATTGAAATGGGAGGGGGAGGGAAGAGGGATGGGAAAGAGGAGGGTTAGGGTAGAGGATGGGGAAGGGGTATGGAGGGAAGAGGGATGGGAAATAGGAGGGGTAGGGTAGAGGATGGGGAAGGGGTATGGTAGGGGGGAAAGGAGGGAAGGGGAGGTTCCCGGGAAGGAGATGGGAGAGGGAAAGGGGAGTGGAAGGGGAGGGGAGGTAAACAAAGGCAGCCAAGGAAATTCATAAAATAAAAGGGGGAGGGGAGGGACACACAACACTCACAGAAATGCAGCCAAGGAAACTAATATAACAGATAAAACATGGAAATGGGAAGGGTGAGGGAAGAAAAAGTTAAATATACCTTAGTTTTACCAGACCACTGAGCTGATTAACAGCTCTCTAAGTCTGACCTGAAGGGTTAGACTTGTTTTACGTGGCTAAGAGCAAATTGGTTACCTAGCAACGGGACCTACAGCTTATTGTGGAATCCGAACCACATTATAGCGAGAAATGAATTCCTATCACCAGATATAAATTCCTCTAACTCTTCATTAGCCGGCCGGAGACTTGAACTCGGGCTTAGCGAGTGCTAACCGACAACTCTACCGACTCGCCCAACGAAGAACTGGGGGAGAGGGAAGTTGGGGAGGAGAGAGGGAAGGGGGAAGTGGAAGTGGAAGGGGAGGGGAGGGGAGGGGAGGGACACACAAAACACAGAAAGGCAGCCAAGGAAATTAATAAAAACATGGAAATGGGAATGGGGGGGGGGAAGGGAACAGGGATGGGAAAGGAGGAGGGGGGAGGAAGAAGAAGAGGGAAAGGTCAAGGGAGGGGAGAGGTGGAAGGGCAGTGGGAAGGGGGAAGAGAGGGGAGAGTGGAAGGGGAGGGAGGGACATACAGAAAGGTAGCCAAGGAAATTAATATAATAGAAGGGGGACACACAACACGCAGAAAGGCAGTCAAGGAAATTAATAGATAAGACATGGAAATGGGGAGGGGAGGGAAGAGGGATGGGAAGGGGAGGGGAAGAAGTGGAAGGGGAGGGGGAAGAAGTGGAAGGGGAGGGGAGGGAAACACACACAGAAAGGCAGCCAAGGAAGTTTTACTATAATAGAAGGGGAAGCGGAGGGACACACACAGACACAACACATGCAGAAAGGTAGCCAAGGAAATTCATATAATAGATGGCAACTCTTTTATGACATTGGCAGCAATTGTCGTAAATTTCATCAACAGCCAATGACAGAGCAGAAGATTTCCCTCCTGGAAAGAATGGAGATTGTACAGTTCGTCAAGCGTACGAGTTCCTGTTTGAAGTGCTTTAAAATATGTCTGATATAATCACTAATTCTTCCATCATAATTTTTCAGTACCTCTTAATAGAGGCTACCAAAGAACAGGCAAATAGGAATTATTATGTGAATGTAAATGTGGGAATAAGAGTAATCATTGCATCTTTTTCACTATTTAAAAGAGAGAGTGAGCTCTGTAAAACAATATAGTTGTAAGTTTTCTTAAAATTTAAGTGTTTGATCATTTTGCAAGCAAGTTTGTCTTGAAGTGAGAGAATGTGTGTGTGTGCGCGTGTTGTTGTTTTTTTCAGCAATAGTGTGTATGTGTGGTGTAGCTAGAGGGACAGGTATATGGAGGGTGAAGAAAAAATATTTGCCCTAGATTAAAGGACAATGAATGCAAATTGTTCATTCTTAATTTGTAATGAACCTCTTTTTAGAGTGGTTTACGTTTGTTTCTCAACTTGACAAAATTCTGAAATGAAATCACCTCACACTGATATATAACAACCGCAAAAGGGGAAAATCATTCAGATGTAAAATAAGAGGAAGCTCGCTAATCCCTGACAGGTACCTACCCTAGCAGTTACATACGGGGTCATAGGTCACACAGGTCATGTCACATCTGTCACGGCCACACTTGCCAAGGTCGAAGGATAAAGTATTTCCTCCCTTATTTTATGCAACCGTTCAATATTTGCTTTTTTCACTTAGAAATGAAAAAAATTGATAATTCATATCAGGTTCTTCAACAGTTCTGAAATGATGTTCAGAAATTACAATATGGTAACTTAAATGAGCAAGTTATCCATGTCAAGTGTCGCCATGCTGACTTTGAAATAAAAAATATCATCTCATTTATAGAACTGTTATTCGAAACATATTGAGGCATTATCATGAACGTAAAAAATATCAAGCGATAAGTAAATAAAAGAAAAGAGAATGACAAGTACTCAGAACCGACAAGAAATTGTGGTCTGATCTCAGCCGCAAAGTTTGATTATTCTAGTGAAAAAGCGTAATTCGCTTGATTTCCAAAGTCTGAGACATTCTTGAAGGATCTCACACTACCGATGCTTTCTGAATACATTCCAACATCACACAGATCAATATTTGCTTTCTCTGGTGAAACCCGATAAAAAAAAAAACCGAACCTCGGGAAGCTTATGGTATTGAACCACTCACAATAATTAAGGAATATTCATCTCTCTCTCTCTCTCTCTCTCTCCCTCTCTCTCTCTCCATACCCAAAATCTTTCTTGAATACCTCCCAACATCACACACTAAAGCGTTATTTGCCTTTGTTCGTGAAACCCAGGTAACAATAGACCAAACCACTGGAAGTATATGCTACTGAAACACTCACAGCAGTTAAGGAGTATCGAAGCATATCTCTCTCTCTCTCTCTCTCTCTCTCTCTCTCTCTCTCTCTCTCTCTCTCTCTCTCTCTCTCTCTGTCAAGACTTGGATGAATAATCAGAGGTATGACACCCTCTAGAATAAGAGAGATTTTACATTTTCTACCTCTCCAATAGATAGAGGAGTTTAAACATTTCTCCGTTCCCGCCTTTTGTTTGATTTTCGAACGCAGTGTTTTCTTTGATTTTCTGTAGGATTCTCGAGACGAGGAAGGGGTTTCTTCCCTCTGCCCAAAAGCAATGTTGCTTTTAGTTCTTCCTAGTTATTCATTCGTTTCAGTTGGGTGTTTGTTCACGAATGTTGACTTGGTAAATGGTAGGATGTAGCTGGCTTTTACTGAATGCGTATGTTCGTATTTGTGAGTAGTAATGGACGTTTATATGTATGTATATGTATGTATATATATATATATATATATATATATATATATATATATATATATATATATATATATAATATATATATTTCCCTATATATATTTTCCTCATAAAACTTAGCTACGTCTTTTCATGTGGTAGGCCACTAGAGCACAACAGTTCGTCCCTTTTGCAGTCCCACTGCCCAGTAAAGCACAAGCTAACATTTGTCTTCTGATTCCTGCTAACTATTTCTAGACAACCTCAGATCTGAAAACTTTCAAAAGACCGTGAAAAAACAAAAAACTTCACACTGAAGTGCCTCATCACAACTTCATTCCAAAAATGCACCTCAGTTGTCTTGCAACAAACCCTAGTTTCTTGAGATTCAAGAATGACTTTTCATTGCTAGGATAATTCGCTAAAAGTAATGTGCAAGGACCTCTCTCCACATTATATATATATATATATATATATATATATATATATATATATATATATATATATATATATATATATATATATATATATATATATACACACACACAGTAAACCCCCGTATTCTCGTTCTCACGATATGCAGACTCACGTATTCGCGGATTTCTCTGTAGAACGTATACCCATTATTCGCGGAAAATTCACCCATTCGCGGTATTTTTCACTGAGAAATATTCACTAATAATTATTGTATTTTCATATCATTTTCATGACTAATTGCACTTTTCGTGATAAAACTATTAAAATACTCAGGTATAAGCATTTTTAGAGGGCTTTTCTTGTGTTTAAACTCAAAATAAGCAGTTCTAAGAGTTTGCGGATTTTAGCTATTCATGGGGGTGGGGTGCATCCCCAAGTGAATACGGGAGTTTACTGATATATATATATATATATATATATATATATAGGGTTTACTGATATATATATATATATATATATATATATATATATATATATATATATATATATATATATATATATATATATATATATACATTGTTATGTGGGTCCTTCAGCTGATGAGTTTAATTATTAATTTTAGTAATTTATATTGCCTTGCTTAACCTAAGACCCTCGTAATCCTGTCAGTTACGGCTGAGTTACCTAAAAAAAAGACAGATAATCAACATAATTAGGTCGAGTCACCAGTTGAGACCAGAGTAAGGAATATAGCGATTTATTCAGAACACATGAACTAAATCAACAACATTACTTAAACAACTAGTTTCAACATAGTAAAATATTAGCTGATTTCTTACGGGAGCTAACAAGAGCTCCAACTTTGTCCCACTTCAGACACAAGATATTTCAACATAAAGGGGTGAATAACGCAACAGCTCAGGGCCTGTTGTGGCGCATCTATAAGGCAATTGCAAGCCTGTGAATTGAGGTTCTTGGTATCAAGGATGCTAATTCTTCTCCAAACAAGAAGGTGGTCAGGTCCAAGGCGTACATAATTCTGGAAGAGACGTATCCAGATAACATTCCTGTATTATAGAAACTATCACTAGTCATTAATTAACTGCAAGGGATGAATCTTAGATCAAGAATATTACTATAACATCCTGGAGGATAATTTATGCAATTCCACTAGGCAACAATAATTGTACTTAATATATTTGACTTCATAAATGGGATATGGGTTTGCTAGGATCTGGTACAATCTAGCGAAGGTTGGTCCTAGCAAAACCTATCCTGTCTGATATCCTTCTAAACTAAAATTCCTACCCCTTTTGATGGTTGGGATCTGGTCAAAACAACAACTGCTCGCTTGCTTCTTCCTACATAGTATTCCCTCTTACTTTAACAAAGAGAGAGCTTTTTATATTTCGATTAACGCAAGGAAGAGAGGTCGAACTGCTAATAGAATACTTGTAATAATATATATGTATATGTTTTATATGCATATACCTAAAATTATATAATAATCAAACTTTGCCGCTCAGATCAGACCACAGTTTTTTGTCGGTTCTGACTACCTGTCATTCTCTTTTCTTTTATTTACTTACTGCTTGATATTTTTACGTTCATGATAATGCCTCAATACGTTTCGAATAACAATTCTATAAATGAGATATTTTTATATAAAAAAATATATATATATATATATATATATATATATATATATATATATATATATATATATATATATATATATATATGTGTGTGTGTGTGTGTGTGTTTGTGTGTGTTTTTATATATATATATATATAATATATATATATATATATATATATATATATATATATATATATATGTGAAAAAGAGAAATACTTCATTCTTTTCACATCGGAAACCACATGCTTATACAATAACATATTCAAACTTTTGTTAATTCTACGGCTCTGTATATAAAATGATCGATTACCTTTACCGCAAAAAATATATATATTTTATGTTGTTCAGCGACAATGAAATTGCTCTGTATTGTTCGCCGAGTATAAAAGGCTTCGATGAATAATACAAATGATTATAGGTAAAACTCGCATTCTTTGGTAAATGAAATGCTGATACTGAACGAAAAACAAAAATGATTTTATCAGTAACGTCGACTACCTGAATGACGGTCAATACCTGAACTGACAAAGAAGGCGGTGATTGTTACTGCTTTCTGTGAAATAACTATTATATATCATCCTTTCATCTCATTTATAGACAAAAAAAAAGATGTATCATGAAACGACTAGAAAAATAAAGAAAAGTTTGAAAGATACGTCATTAGCAGGAATGTAAAACCTTAGAGCAGTTGCGGTTGTTGAAAAATCAGCGGGTGAAATGATATAAAATTGTTGGCATACAAGCATTCCGAAAATATTATAGAGAATAATGTTTTTTATTTATTTATTTATTTATCTGCTTGCTTATTTATTTTTGAAAATGAGAATGAAAATAACTGAGAAACAAAAAATCTAAAGCTCACCAAGTATTGATTCTTAGTTACAGAACGAAGGTTTACCGAGATGTGTTTGAATTATGCTCTGTAATAATAATAATAATAATAATAATAATAATAATAATAATAATAATAATAATAATAATAATATTAATAAATTAGTTAAGTGGCCGAGTTCATCAAAACTTTAAACCATTATTAATTAATTTTGCATTCAGATTTACACTCATTTATTTATAAGTAAATAATATCTACACAAGAGCTAACTGAAAAGATAATGCATTATATATTACATATGAATCTTGACCACTGTTAGGTTGGCATTCCGAATTCAACATTCATAAGCAAAGGAATCAAAACTCATACAAATGCCAAGAGAAAAAAAAACACATCAAGTTAAAATGGCATATAAATTAAGTCAACATCTGAATTTCCTATTTGAGAACAACATAAATACACGAGAAACTAATGAATTTATTCCACATTTAAATTCCTATTTTGAGGTCAACGCACTTGAAAGTACGAAATCAAGCAGGGCCCCAACGGAAAATAAAAATGCTAAGGAAAAACAATATAATGTTAATGTTTTGAATAACTTAACTGAAAAGCACCAAGAGACAGCCCGCCGTCGTCCATGTTGCTAATAAAATTCCATCCGGGGAAAGAGAACGACGAAGAAACAAAAATGAATGAAAAAAGCCTCCTTCGCTTGAAGAATTTTCGTAGCATTTTCGAGTCCCCTGGAATTTTATACGCATGCGATGTAAGTGGCAAGAACTTTTCCTCCTCACTCAACGAGATAATGCTGGGTCACGAGATCGGTCCTGGAATACTCAATGACGAAGAGTCGACTCACTGGGTGGGGAGGGGGAGGAGGAGGCACCAGGCAGAGGCATCGTTCCTTTACCAAAATCTTCGCTTGGGCCCAAAACTTTTATCACTGGTAAAATCCGCGTCTTCTTTACTTACTGTTGTATTTTTTCGTTATTTCAGTCAGCGAATGACTGATTTAATACGTTCCGGATTTGGTTTTATTGTTACGTTCTCTCACGGGTCCGAGATTATGAATAAACAGGAAGTAAACGCAAAGATGATTTATGTTAACATATTTATCGATAATGGATAACTTGGGAACTGGTAGGATTACAGAAAATCTTACTAATGAGAGAGATAGAGAGAGAAAATAATTCTTCATCTAACCTAAAACCTCCAGTTTCTTTCCATCTCCTTTATGAAACATCCGCTGCAGTCAACGAAGGTAAATGTATTTCCTAACCAGTCATAGTAATTATTCCTCAAGGTTCATTTTCTGTCCCTTCTCTTTGCTATCTCAGTCAAATGACACTTCAGAACCCCATTTATCTCTTCCGCTAGTTCTTCCTTGTCGTTAAATTTACTTCTTACCCATTCTCTACTGCCTGTCACTTAAAAGCTTGAGCATAACTGACAATCTTGTCTGAAGTTTCTTTACGCAGACCCATGAACTTCTCCCGACAAGGAACGCCAGTGCTCGAGCATTAGATGCTGTTGTCTTTTACTCGTTTTTTCGTTTACTGACTATATACTGAATATTTTTTGTTCCTTATCTAGCCTTATATCATGAACAAAATGTATTATGAAAGTTGAAGAGATTGCTAGGAATCCTGTAAGGATATTTCCAAGATGTTTAATAACTGTAGAAATTTCTGAGCATAGAAAATACGAAAATAATTTCCCTTTTATAGATGAGAAAATGTCAAGATGATAAACTATTAAGGGAAATCGCTTGATATATTTGTATTTTGGTTTTGTTCGGTCTTAAATAATGCATCAGATAGTTAAAGTGATAAGGGAAGAGAAGTGTAAGGCTTCATGAAAAGCATGTGCACATTTGCCAGCATATGTGAGCCACATGAAGGCATAAAACATGTCGCAAAAACATGCTGTAAGATGCTCATTTAATTAGGGCAGGGAAAGAGAATAACTGCCTGGGTGTAAAGTTAACATTTCGAGTGATGCCTTAGTTTAAGTTTATGAATAGAGTGGGTGTGAAATATTAAAAATATTTGTTATGCTCATTCCCGTATTATGAAATAAGGCTTCTCTGAGAGAGAGCGAGAGCAATTTCATAAATAGATTTTTTATTAATCTCCAAACACCTAAACACATACACACGCAAACGTATATAGATATGAAAGTATGTATGTATCCGTAGGTTTTGATTAATAACCTGATGGAAGCCGATGATTAAGCATGGAGGGATAATCAAATCTAGTGAGTAAGGATCAAACTTTGGTTCAATAACCAATCAAAACCCTTCATTTCAGTTCAAGAACCAATCGAAAATCGATATGGGTACTTGCTAGAAAATAAATGCCGAGGCCAGCCAGTCACGAAACAAAGAGCAGTATGTTGCTCGTGACGTCATTATACGAGGAAGGCCTTCCTGGGAGGGTTACGTCCTTTTACACCCTTCCTGGCTCACAAATTTTATGGTTTGCGGAATTACCCTATTAACATAAAGAACACCACATTAAATCTCCCTAAGGGATAAAGTATTTTTTTTTTTTACCAGATATTTTAGTATGACAATTTTTAATATATTTTTTTCATGCTTTCTTATTAATTGAAGGAATTTGTGGACCTAATTGCATATCTGTAAAAGATTAATGGAAAGTATTAATGGCTAGAAATGACTGCAAATGAAATGGCAGCGTCAAGATAATTATCGCCGTTGATATGATGAAAATTTTTACGATAAGAGCCTTGGTTATATATATCACATACCTGACTTAAGACCCTGCAATTTAGGGACAATTTTCTCACAGTCAGGCATACAGGGCCACCATTGCGAGCAAATTTTGACAGTTGTACCAAACATCATGATTATCTTTTTTGCACTGTCGTGGACGAAATTAATGCCAGTCGGAAGGATGTGAGTTCGTTCACCTCTCCTGTGGAAGCATAAATTAAATTAGCAATGAAATTTTTGCATATAATGTGCCGAAAGCAGGTATGTTAATATTGTTATTTAAGTCGCGAGCTTCGAAAACACCAGGATGATGCCCTGTAAGGTTTGTTAAAGTAATGTTCCATAAAAATACAAAGTTGAAAAGTCAGAAACCAATTTCTTCTCTTTCTCTCTCTTATTCTTGAGGACACCAGAGTCCTGAAATTAATCTCCTATGTTTTTCTCCACTAAGGCTCACGATAATGATAATTTAATCCGGACCAATTTACTAGTCTTTCAAACTTTGGGAATTTAGTAAATCCGCCTGATGGGTTCATATCTCTCTCTCTCTCTCTCTCTCTCTCTCTCTCTCTCTCTCTCTCTCTCTCTCTCTCTCTCTCTCTCTCTCTCTTCGATTGCCGAAAATTTCTACTAAAACTGTCTCACACTGGTGATGTCTTCTATAATTGCCATCCTAGTTAGGAATGAAGAAAATTGTAATGTAAAAAATTTTACATGACAATAACTAAAACTTACAGCTAGAGCGTGACGGTGAAGAGTCAGTGCCATTTATATCCAGACACATTGTATCTTATGTATTAAAGGAAGGCTGTTTCACTGATTTAATTAACATGAATTAAAAACTTTGCAATTCGCCTTTATTGTGACATAGCCTACAATCGAAGGGATTGGGTATTCCGTCACCAATCTATACTTTGAAGAATGACGTAGAATTATTCTTTTCCCAGCCGCCCCCAAAAAAACCGTGAATGAAAATGAAAAAGAGGACAAAAGATACCTCCGTATTCTTAAGATTCAAGCGCCATCACCGCCTTTCAAACGCCTAAGATCTCTCGCATATTTACATAATGCGAAAGAGCCTGCAAAACGGTTGCATAGTCACCGTGTTACGAACTCTTCCTCCCGTATTAATTATATGCAAATCTGGAATACTTCTACAGTTCCGGCTTGTTACTTTGAGTTATCTTTGTTAAAGGTAAATATCTGGTATCTCGAAAAGT
>NC_089746.1:48314011-48341511 GCF_040412425.1 Macrobrachium rosenbergii
GAAGTTGAGGACAAAGGGACGATGATGCGTCTGCTGCAGTCCAATCAGGAAATGGAGAAACAACACGAAATGGAGAAACAACGGAAAAACAGAGATATTCCTCAGCTGCTTTCGAGTTCTTCTGTGTCGAAGACTTGTTTGTGTTGGGGAGATGACGTGTGTTTACTTCGTTGTTTGGTTCGGTTGTATGGTTTTATTTATGATGTCCTTGTGATTTACTATATGGATACAAACTTTACTATATTGTTCGTCAACGATATAAGTTATTTAAAAAATGCACGTCAAAAAATTTTTATCAATACTCACTTATATAAATTTGTCAGTTGCTTTACCTTTGTTAAGAATAATTTACAGAATGCTGCATATATAATAGGAAGGGAGGATTTTAGCTACCCTGTTTACCTGCTACATCTATGTTTATCCGAAAACATGAATACATCTATGCTTATCCCAAAACATGAATACATATAATTATGAAAACAGAAACCTATAGAAGAAAGAAAAATTATTACTAAACGGCTCAATTTAATTGCCAGAAGGAAAATAATCTCACTGTACCCAATGTCTATCTAGCTGTCGGTCTCATGTCATGGCATAATCACTTCAATAAATATGGGATATTTTTTTGTTACTTGATCAAGTCAATTTTCCAGATACACATTCGTGGCAAAGCCAGCTTCACGAGTGAGTTAATGATATGAACTCATCCCTTTGAGGAACATTGTTTTGAGGTGATCGCATATGTTACATCATCGCTATTCTCATCGTATTTGTTCTTTATGATATTTTTCCACCCTATTTACTTTCAATTGTGGAATATATATATATATATATATATATATATATATATATATATATATATATATATATATATATATATTTATATATATAATATGTACATATATATATATATATATATCTCTCTCTCTCTATATATAATATATATATATATTATATTTATACATATATATCATCTATATACATATATATATATATATATATATATATATATATATATATATATATATATATATATATATATATATATATATATATATATATATATATATATATATATATATATATATATATATATATATATATATATATATATATATATATATATATATATACATATATATTACATATATGTATATATACATAAACATACATGGATCCACTTTCATGAATCCATTTGATATTCTTTTCCACCTTCAACAAATTCGAATTAGGTTTGGGAATCAATTATTTTTATGTTGATTTTATTACACTGATTATATTCACACGTTGATTTTCGTATTCTAAGCACGACGCCTTGTAAAACGAGGCAACAACGCAAGATAGCAAGCAAATATAAGAAATCTCAAGAGTCCAGACGGAAGTAGGTCGCTTTGTATGCAAGAAGGAACAATTTGCCATAATCGGCTCCCTTCCATTTGCATTCTCCTGCATATTTACTCTTGCTGAGAGACTACGCTAAAACTTGCAACAAGTTAAACCGCCTTGGCAACTCGTTTTCCCATATTAATCATATGCAAGAGTATGAATAAATTCATGATACCCCGAGGTTACTCGCATATAATAAGTAAATCCACTGCCAATGAGAACTCTAAAAGTTAAACGTTTGATATTGCCTCTGAGTGACTTTTATACGCATAAAAAACCTTGCCCTATATTTGTCTGTCTGTGCGTCTGTCTCTCGCTTGAACAAACAGACCCAGAAAATTGAGCTCTCGTGCTTTGTTTTCAGCCAAGGCACGTGATGATGATCGCTTAATCCTTACCATTTTACGAGAAGCTCAAACTTTGGCCTTACGGTGAATCCGCCCGAGGAGATTGAGTTGGCTGTGTAAGCTGACGATTCTCTCTCTCTCTCTCTCTCTCTCTCTCTCTCTCTCTCTCTCTCTCTCTCTCTCTCAGCCTGTGCTCCTTAAGCAGTACCTACTTGTGATGGCCTAATATTAGTTTTAGGAATTATGCTTCTGGACTTATTTTCCTTCTTCATATTACACGATTATAATTATTTTTTATTTTTATCTTAATTTCTCGTAATTAAGATGCGAAATTAAATCCATTATATAGCGATTTGAAATATTTTTCTTAGGAGAAAGATCTCGTCGCCTAAGTGGAGACAAGGAAACAGTAAATATCAAAGCGTTCACAAAACATGCATTGTAAATATTATTAGCTCTCTTCTGATTATCCTTCAACATAGTGCAAAATATACATAAAAATAATCAACGAAAATAAAGGAACAGATTCACAAATTAGATTACAAATATATATACGAGATATACTTCGCTCCGCTGAGGTAAGAAAACTTCATCGAAACTGATGGGTTCGACGATGATGGAATGGACGTCGGGACAGAGATTTGCGTGTTGTGAAGAGGAGATGGAATGCATCCTCGCAATGGATAATGATCGGAGCCAAAGGAGTGCGAAACCCCATGGAAATGGAAGTTGAGGGCAAAGGCACTATGGTGCGTTTGCTGCTCAATCAAGAAATGGGGCAATAACAAGTAAAATCGAATTATTTGCCACCTGTCTACAGAAATTCATTAGTGAACAGAACCATTTACCTTTATTCACGTCATTAAGATTTTTAGTATGACAAGTATACAATAAAACAATAAAAAAAAGCATTCGTGAAATTAAATGAAAGCAAGTTCCTTTATATTCCTTCTACAGTATCCTACCTAATTGTTTACCCTAGCAGAAAAAACTGTGCGAAAATATCATTCTCTTAAGAATTTGATCCTCAGATCAATTGTAATCTTGAGTTTTTCTGCACTCAAAAAGGTTAATAATTAGGTTTTCTATGTGCTCAAAAACCTTAGGGATAAGACGTCGAAATGTTGGGTAGCAATTTGTCTTTCTCCCAGAATGCATCATACTTACTCGGGGAGAACATTTGACATCTCTCTCTTTCTCTCTCATTCATATATATATATATATATATATATATATATATATATATATATATATATATATATATATATATATATATATATATATATATATATATATATATATATATATATATATATATATATATATATATATATATATATATATATATCTTCATTATTATGATCATGGAAATCCTGAACACCTATTATGCAAATAAAAGCTTTGGAATTGTATTCATTGTTATTGTTCCTTGGCAGGGCATTAGCTTGTGCTCTCTAATCCTAAAGAATATTTTCCAGTTTGACAGTCTTAACATGTTTCAGCTATTCCACGAAAAATCCTGAGGGAAAAAAATGAAGGAGAGTGGGAAAATAATCATAAATGCGAAAAAAGGGCTAGGACAATTTTTATTCCTGCGTACCTTAGCTTTTGAATTTTTTTCCCAAAATACAAGAATTTCTTACTTATTCCATAGAGTGGGTAAAATACTTGGAAAGTCTTCTCTTGATCTGTTTTATTGTGTTTTTTCTCTGTTTTTGTTTTTTAATTTCTCAGTGAGTAAAAAACATGGCAGGTCACATTTAAATCTGTTTTTACTGGGTATTGCGTTCTTTTCCATTCTGCGTAATGAGTGAACACTTGAAACGCTTTTCAGTCTACATTTATTGGTTATTTCTCTTTCCTTTGTTTTTTCAGAATGAACAAAACGCCCGAGGATTTTGTTAAGAACAGCTTTTACTGAACATTTCCTTTCTTCTTTATAATCTGAATGAACGAAAACACTTGGGTGATTTTATTTACCTAGCATTTAACCGGATACTTCCTTTCTTCCTTACGAGTATTTTCTATAATGAGTAAAACATCTGGATAGCCTTCCCCATCCCCCTCATACATATTTTCATCGCTCTTCCTTCCCAGACCTCTGAAAATGACACTGTACGGCGTTGAAGAGAAACTTGGAGAAAGTTATGAAGCTACTCGATGGGAGGCTGGGGAGATTCCAAGGTAGAAGTGGGAGGGGAGATCTAAATGAAAAGAACGGAAATTTTCCCCTATTTTTGAGAAGGGGAGTTTGTTAAGGATTCTTTCTTTGCTTAATCACTGTTTTGGAATATATCATTTCGTGGAAAGGAAATATTTCAATAAATTAATATAGTTTAGATACTGCTTTTTAAACTAACTTGATTTGAAGTTTGGAAATTTATTTTAATACAACGAAGGTGAATTAGCAGTTAATACTCTCGGTGGTTTGTAAATAAAAAATAAATAAAACACAGTTTTCTTTAAAAAAAATTGATGATTTTACGCAGCAGATTTAAAACCTAACAAATTTAACATCTATGTTACGAAGTTTTTACACAAAATAAATCTAACATCAATGTATATGACATTTTCACGCATACCAAATATAACGTCGATGAATACGAGGTTCACCTTTGACTAAAAACGTTCAAGAAAACAGAATGAAGTAAAAGAAGACCAACCTATGACTCTTTCTCTGTCTGTGCAAAATAAAAAGAAAGATTAAAACTTCAGACTTTTCCTAGACATCGGATGTGGACAGAGCCTTTCCCTGCCACGGTAAAAGAGGAATTTGGTCTGGGAATTAAACAGGTGGGAGACTGAATCTCCACCCACCTCCAACCCCTGTTCCAAACGAAGCCCTCTCCCCGCCCTCCACCCTCCCCATAACAACCACCCCATCCCCACCCATGCAGCTGAAGGGTCTGTTGAGAGAACCTTCACTTTCTCGTTCGCTTTTCTAAAATCCGAGACTCGTTTAAAAGGTGTCGCTTTTCGTTGAACGGGAGAGAAAAGGTTTCGCTTGGTGTGTTCTCTACTTTTATTAAGTGCTTATAAAAGACTAGTCAGTAGCAAACAGATATTTGAGGTTATGTTCTCTGGTTTAAACCCCAGTGAGTATGTAACAAGTTTTCCTTTTAATAAATGATGCGATCAGCTAAAGGTAGAAGCGATGTTTACTGAAATATTATAACGGGCATCGATGCAGGGAGAATATTCAGTATGGAAGGTATGGAGGTGTTGCGAAAGATGGTGAAAAAAATAAGTTAAAGCAGAAAATACATGTAAAAACTTATGTAAGAATCAGAGGCAGAGACGGACCATGAACAACAAAAAGCTTAAGAGGCGAAATTAAATAAAAGAGGACAATGGTCTGCTATATATCCCTATGGAAACGGGAAGTAAGGGGTAGGTTCAGAGAATAAAACTAGGTATCTGGTACAGCCATCATGCAGACAACTTCCATTTTATATATCATATATATATATACATATATATTTATATATATATATATATATATATATATATATATATATATATATATATATATATATATATATATATATATATATATATATATATATATATATATATATATCAGCAATAAGTCACCAAACTGCACGTGACAAATATGTACGTAGACAACCACAGGAAAGGTGAAAATCAAAGACCAGGTACCAAGCGCTTTCTTGTATTGCGTACACTTCTTCGGGGTACAAAGTAAAATAAATAAATAGAGACATAAAAAAGAAAACTTCACAAACCAAAGATCAAAGCTATTAACAAGAGTTAATGTAAAACTTATGACGTAAAAATTATACCCAAAGTTTTTACCCGACAAATCTCTGCAAAAAGCTAGAAACATTTTTGATTCCAGTAACAATAGGGAGCCTTTTGTAAGAAGATATTTTGACACTGCCATATAATGTAAATCTTTCTTTCGTTCAAAAATTACTGAAATCTTTAAAGATAAATGTCGTTTACATGAATTCAGGAACACTTCAGAATTTCATTGTTCTTAACTCCCCAAAACAAATTAGTTGTTGTATTTACACTATTCCTTGTGCTGGGTGCAGTAACAAATACCTAGGTCAAACTGGTAATGAACTGGATTACCGTCTAAAACAACATCGTTATGCAGTTCGAATAGGTCAATTGACAAGTGCTTTATTTGTACACATGAATGATTTTAACCATGGTATAGACTGGAAAAATTCAAGTGAGATCTTTTTTCGTAACCATATTGTTAAAAGAAATATTACTGAATCTGCCATTACTAATCATTTTAGCAATCAACTTATGAATCTTAGTTCAGGTCTTTTTAAATTAGATAGTTACCTTGTTCATAAAATTGTAGGGAAGTACAATACAACCTTATAGCGAAAGTCTGTTCTATTAACCGCAGTTTCAGTTCTTAAGCATTTTTAAAGTATTCTTGCTTATTGTTTGGTAGCGACATTTTCTTAAAAGTACTAATTACATACAGTAATTATGCTTTGCTTGTTAACGGCTTTGATCTTTAGTTTATGAAGTTTTCCTTTTTATGTGTCTATTTATTTATTTTACTTGTACCCCAAAGAAGTGTACGCAAATACACGAAAGCGCTTGGTACCTGGTCCTTGATTTTCACCTTTCCTGTGGTTATACATCCATTTCCTTCCACTCCGTAACTTTCCAAACGATCTTGTAGCAAAAACCAAAGTGCCATCTCTCTCATTATCTCGAAGTTTACTGGCTAACAAGGGACTGCTTTGACATGAAAGAAATTTCGAGTATCATGCTTCCAATCTTTCTTTTTATTCCCAAGGATAAAAGACCTTCGGTATAATAAGTAAAACAAGAATACTAACAGAAAAAACAGGACAAAGACGTGACACAAGTCCATCGAACAAAGGAAGATAAAAAAAAATTACTGAAAATCTCCGTCGTGTCGTACACTCTGACAACAATGGCATTTTGAAGAGAAGTTACGGGATTCAACGGCCAGCCACAATGTCTCCGCAGAGATCCAGGGACATTAGCAGCTTTATCAAGGGGGAGTTTGATGTCCTTTTTTTTCTGTCGTAACGGAAAACAAGGACATCATTCGCCCCGTGGGTCGTCACAATTGACATACTGCAATGAGAGAAACAAGAGCTTTTAATGATACAATAACTTGGTAAGGGATGCCTTTTATCACGTACAGGGATACAGGAGCTATTTTTATTGGGATCTTTGATTTGCTGTTACAGTATCTTATCAGTTTTTTTCAGAATCCTTCAGATAATGACTGTATTACTTCCACCATAAATATTAAAGTAACAAAAACTTTATTCAAATAAATAAATAAATGTCGTCATCTTCTAATATAAGATATCTTGAGTATTTTTGTCCTTTCACAAGTCTGTTTACTCAGCAGAGAAGAAAAATAAATACTCATACTAACATAAGGAGGTAAAGCCATTTCCTGGCTAAAAGCATCTTGAAATCCGGGTCAAAAAATCCTCTTTTCTGTGATGTCTTTTATGAAGAAATACAAAAATGACATCCCTATTACACGAAATCAAATGGGCTTCGTATTCCAGTGTCGCATTACTGATAATAAGCGTCTGCATATTTCAGCTGCTAAATTTCATTTTTTGGAAGGTGGAAATTATATACTATTTTGTTAAGTAATTATCATTAAAGTTTATTTTTTGCAGAATGTTTTAATAACCGACAGTTTCAACGATTCTAAAAAGATAACTGTGGTAAAAATATGTTGATTAAATGGTACAACATTTAAAAGACTTTAATAGATCGAAGACTGAAATGGGCTATTTACATCATAGAGGTCTAAATGCACAAAATTCATACATACATACACACATGCATATGAAACAATAAAATTATTTAATACGATGAAACAGTGAATCCCAGTGTGTCTTCAAATGTTTATTTTCTATATACAACACAAAGAGTCTACGGGCAATGAACCCACTTTCAATTATCAAAGCAGACCCACACACATACAGTACATTCACACACAAACATACAGTTAAACAGACAAATAGATATATATTAGGAACATGGTAAGAGTAATTAGTGAGGTTCCGTAGTCTGTCGATCATTCAAAATAAAGTTCCCATAACTGTAACAAACCATTCGAAAGTATTCCTAAAAGAAATTTACCACATCATTTTTACATGAAGTCCATTCATTTCTTTTAGTTTATCGCGAAAACAAATTTCCCCCATTTTTCATAGAAACTGCACTGGGATTCTACTCTATTCTAGTAAAGCTTCCCTTTTCAGCTAAAATTAAAACCTTTTATTTGTCATGATATTTCTCTATGAAGCTTCTAGCATTTTTCCCTTGCCGAAAATTACCTCACAAACTGTTGTAGCTGATATTGTTCGAATTCCTTACAGCGCCTGCACCGCGACAAAGAACGTTTGTGTCCCTCCATTTTGAAAAACAAGAGGAATTAATTCTTTGTAAGAATAGTTTCGAAACACTTATGCATTGTAAAATCCAGCTAGAGAGATTTCGATTATTAAGGCATCGAAAAAGTTGCCCCAGTTCTTCTCTAAACTTTCTAATGCGTCTTAATACTTTAACAGGAAAGCTTTTGAAAGTTTTTGACATCAACCAAAGAAAGAAATTATAAATTCTTGCAGTCACTTTATCTCGCTTCTGTGTGCTTCGGGGTAACATTCAGTATTAAACCGAATATTCTTTTCCTCTTTTCTTCTATTGAGCCTTTTTCTAGACATTCTGATTCATTCAATATTCTCCGAACTGCTCGCCAGTATCATCAATTATTTTGCTCAGATCCTCAATTAAAAAGATAATTCCGTTGATTCTTTCAGAGCAAGATGGGATATCTATCATTTTGTTGGGTAAGATATTGAAGAGAAAGTCGGTTTTAATATAAATTACAGCCCAGACCACAAAAAGAAAGTATGCTGAATCTTTCGTTAAACAAGAAAGAAAACCATTGCTCCTCACAAAAGTATCTGGATTGCATTTTAAAGGACTGCTGTGAATGCTGTTGGAAATCTTGAAATATCAACCATGATACTGTGAAATAGTTTGGACTGGTTCAGAGTTAGAACTTCATCTCAGTGGCGTGGCCTTTAGAATACATTTCTCTGCCATTTCATCAATCAACTGCCTTCACTTGTATTGACTGAAAAATAAGCAGAACAGCCTTGAAAAGGCTTGCACGTACTTTTCGGTATAATTTTTCATGTATGTATGTATGTATGTATGTATATATATTTATGACTTACGAATGAACAGCATGTTTAGCATGACAACCTATCGCAAAGTGGAACATCATCTAGTGTGCTCAAGCTGTTCATTTGGATAGGGTTTCAAACGATACTTACTATTTGGGTGAGACTGAAATCTTACAGACACACACACACACACACACACAGATATATATAAACATGTATATACATGTATGCATATATTGTATATATATATATATACATACATACACATATAAGTGTGTATGTATGTGTTTGGAAGATATCAATCTCACCCAGACAATAAGTATTGTTTGAAACCCTATCCAAATGAACAGTTTGAGTACACGAGATAATGTTCCGCTTTGCAATAGGTTGTCATGCTAAACATGCTATTCATTCGTAAGTCATAAAAGCATACTTTTTTAAGCGTAAAAAGAATCGTATCCAGAAACAATATTCTTATCCCTCCAATGCCATAAGAAAAATTTTACATATATTAAAACTTCGACTTCGTAAGGACGGGTTAATGTTGCATAAAGATATTCGAGCTGATACTGATAGCAATTTAAATGTTAATTTTCTTAAAACTGGGGAACCCAAACATTCTCTAACAGTGGAAGCAGTGTCCCCGTTTTTAACTGCAATAATCCATGCTTCATTTCATAAATGAAAAACGCTGCGTAATTACAGCTGTAAGCGAGTAAAAATGCAAAAAATTTAATAAAAGACTATGCAAAAAAGAATAAAACTAAAGAGTAAGAAACGACAGTAAAGCGTTCATCCGTCTCGACGGGAGGTTCTGAATAAGTCTTCACAGTCCAAGACGCGTCTCACAAAATAGGGTCAAGACAGAAACACATATGCGATAATATTCGTGGGAAATGACCCGAGTCGGATTTACACCGGCAGGAAGAGACATTGGGGACCTTAGGTTAGTCATTGTTCCCGGCCTCATGAATAGTGAGGCCAATTCTTGTCGGGTTTAAAGGTTGACGACATATGTTGTTTGGTTCGAATGCGGTCGCGCGCTTATGCGCGCTTGCACATACAGTATAGTAAACTATTCTTATAAGGGTATATGTATGTAAAGATGTTTCCTTTTATACAAATGTATAAGCCTCTCTCTCTCTCTCTCTCTCTCTCTCTCTCTCTCTCTCTCTCTCTCTCTCTCTCTCTCTCTCTCTCTCTCTATATATATATATATATATATATATATGTGTGTGTGTGTGTGTGTGTGTGTGTGTGTGTGTGTGTGTGTGTGTGTGTGTGTGTGTTTGTGTGAGAAAGTTTGTGTTTTACCTTTACCTTTCCTGACCGTCATAGCTAATTGTCATATTGATTGAGGTGAAAGGAATCTCAGTGTTAAGATCAGTACTTTCTGAACAAAAACAAGCTCGTGTCGATGGCAAAAACTCGTTAGGCAATTCCCTACAAAAAATGGTACAAACAGATTCAACTAGAAAGTATCACCCTTCTTTTCTGTAAGACAAAAATCGTAGGACAATGGGCGAGCAGAAGGTGAAGATAAAAAAAGAAAGAAAAGAGAGAGAGAGAACGAAAGGAAAAAAGAGAACAATTAGTGAGAGGAAAAACATTCTCAACGAATTGAGTGGGGGAGAGGAACAGCTGGGGCAGGCCTTACGGATTAAACCTGCAGGGTGATGGATACTGCGGCAGATGTAGCGATGGTTTTCGGGAACAAGGTTCGTTTTATACTCGTGTTGAAAATTTCATGTTTTACTCTCTCTCTCTCTCTCTCTCTCTCTCTCTCTCTCTCTCTCTCTCTCCTCGCCTAGGGACTAACATAATTTCGATAGCTATATGAAGAGAAACGTAGAAAACAACTCTGGTTTACAAGTCGAATTTACTGAGGGTCCAAAGTTTGAAGAGAGAGAGAGAGAGAGAGAGAGAGAGAGAGAGAGAGAGAGAGAGAGAGGAATCGAATGAAATATACATACAATTTTACATATGAAAAAGGTTAGTTTTAAACTTAGTATATTTTCTTTTCGTAGGAGTCTAAAGGCTTCACAGCGGGCGAAAAAGATGAGGTCGCTTTTGGTGAAGTTATAGCTATCTTGTATGGCTGTGCAGAATAGTCATGTATATTTTTACGTACTCATATAAGTGAGGAGAATTCTTGCACACTCATATAGGGGCAGAGAGAGAGAGAGAGAGAGAGAGAGAGAGAGAGAGAGAGAGAGAGAGAGAGAGAGAGAGAGAGAGAAGCCGAGATAGATGCTGATAGGAAATACAAACCGTCCAATTACGGAAACTAAATCTTATGCTTATAAAACTTACAATCACTAATTAAGACAGAGAGAGAGAGAGGGGGGGGGGGCTGTCAATCGTGGGCTTATAGAATCGACTTAAATCTTCTCCGGCGGTTTTACTGGAAGACCAAACTTTGAGAGCCTCGTAAAATGGTTAGGATAAGATGATCATTATCCTGAGCCTTGGTCGAGAACATAGTACTAGAGCTCATTTTCTGGGATTTGATCCCATGATGAGAGAGAGGGAAAATATATTATACCTACACAACCTTATGCAAAGGTAGCAGAGACACATTGGAAAGTTATGACATACATATGTTTTTGTGTACATAAACACACGCACACACAAACCGATACCAATGAAAGTTCGTTGCATATCGTTACAGAGGTACTCAGAGAGAGAGAGAGAGAGAGAGAGAGAGAGAGAGAGAGAGAGAGAGAGAGAGAGAGAGAGAGAGAGAGAGAGAGAATTTTTTATGGAAACTTAACGTATTCAGCCGCCAGGCAAATTGCTCACTAACTTTTCGATTTCTCATATTCTGTGATTCTATCCTTAACAAAGGCTAATCCTATGTACGAAACCGCGTGTGATGTCAGGATATTTTTCAAGCTTTGCCAGCAATTAATGCGGGAATCCGAGTCCTTAAGACGGTGCAATAGCCTACGCGTTCTCGCACCGCTACATTCAGCCTATGCAAATATGCAAAAGATTGCAGAAGCAAGAAAGGAGATTATGGCCAATTGTATCTCGCGCGCACAAAGAAACCTACTTTCATTTGGACTCGCGGATGTCTGTTCTTTTCTTGGCCTGCTTTACATTTTCTCTCGTATTGCAGGGCACAGTGACCTAAATAAGAGAATCTCTCATTCAAAATTTATTAGGGCAGCTTCGAAGAGGTCACAAAAGTCTTCCCCAAAACTTTTGCTTATTTGCATAAGCCAAAAGAAGCTTCGAGGAATATTTTATCCAATTGCGCCGTCTTAAGAAACTGCATTCCTTTATTAATTATACGCAAACGTACAAAAAAAAAAAAAAAAAAAAACCAAGACGTCACCGAAATACAAAAATGTCTGCGGGGTTTCAAGAACCCGAAAGGCAGCGGAAGAATATCACTGCATTTCCGTTGTTTCTCCATTTCCTGTTGTTCCTCCATTTCCTGATTGGACTGCAGCAGACGCATCATCGTCCCTTTGTCCTCGACTTCCATTTCCGAGGGAGTTCTGAATCTCCTTTGGGTCCCCATCAGCGTCCATTGCTTCTTCTCCTGAGCTCTCTCGTGTCAGAGCGAGGATGCTTTCAATCCTCTCTCCCACCATGCAAATCTCTGTCCCGGTGTCCATTCCATCTTCCTCCTCGCTCGCTTCATTTTCGGATATCTGCGAAGCAATTTCCGTCTCGCGATGAAGAGTGAAATGCTTTGCTTGCATCTTCGAATATGCGTGTTTATATCTTGATTTTGTACGATTAGTGATTTATTTATTGCACGTATCATTACAACATTCAACAAAAAATACTTACTCCGAGAATTTCTGTCTTAAAATATTTGGAGAATTCGTTTAGCAATAATTTTGCAAATTGTAAGTTGCTAATTATGAACATGGAAGATTTCTACAAAAATTGTTTAGGTTTAAAAAAATGCCCTGATAAAATGCCTAACCTGGGACAGATTAGGACATTATATTATATATATATATATATATATATATATATATATATATATATATATATATATATATATATATATATATATAAAACGGCATTATATTTTAAAGAATATAAACTTCATTGAAAGTAAGTGACCATTAAACTTTCGCCTAAACTCTCGAACGTGTTGACAGGGTGGCCTACATGTCAGATAAAAATCAATGTTTTTTTTTGGTCGCAAATAAGAGAAATACGACTCAAATATACATGTATACAACGTCTTCACTTACTCACCACGTATGCAGTGGTGGTTTTTGGCGGTTCAATGCATCCAGTCGTGAAATGAACAGTGTCAAAGAAATCTCATTCACTTTTCACCATCATATCATCTGCCCCCATGTCACTTTTTTTTTTATTTTAATTTTTCACACTTCGCTGTTCATTTGACAACGCAGATTATGACACTTATTTGTGATTTTAAATTCATGAACTTAATAACTTCGCTACTTTTTTAGGACACGTTTCATTTTTTATTACGGTATTCATTTATTGACACATTCCACAGTTCGGGGAATCTTCCATCGCTGCACTGTTATAAGCACTATATGAGCACTGTGCCACTTGCATTTTTCATTAGATGACATCTCCATAGCAGCACTTTAACTGTACGTGACAATTCTATTTAAACGAACAAATCCACGTAGAGCAGACTCAGAGACAGCTGAGAACCACATGTTCACAGAAGGTTAGTTAGACCAAAACAACCTCAGCGAGAGCAGAGAGTAGTTCTGGTTAGGGTGCTCTCACTTCTGTTTATACTGCAGAGACGAGAAAACTTTACTTTATAATGTTGCTTTCATTAAGATCCATTTAGATCTTTTGATGTCGATTCTGAATTGTAGAGTTTTCTCTTGGATTAAATAGATATATTTCTCTGTGCTATTGCATGTTGTCTTTAAGTGCCCGCATTTGGAACATTTGCTTATTATTTTGTTATCCCATGAAATGAGGTAATTTTCATATCGGGAGATCAAAAAAGCCATTCAACGTGAATATACTGTGTGTATATATATATATATATATATATATATATATATATATATATATATATATATATATATATATATATATATATAATGTGTGTGTGTATTTGCGTGTGTGTGTGTGTACAGGAAGAGAGTACGCAAAGACTAATAGACAAATAGCATCGCGGGGCCTCTACAGCTGCAGTCCTGAGCCAAATGAATGTTACGGGGAATCCAAATTTCCGTATACGGACCTACCGGCCCAGATGGTTTGCCTATGCAGCTCAGGTAGCGAGGCGTGAATAGATTTAATTGTCCCTTTCTATAGCAGGAAATAACGTTATGTGTAAACCTTTCGGGCCCCGTCGATATTTCGACGGCAATTAGATCAACAGCGGCGGGCCCGGACGGCGGATACACAAGCCCGGTGAAATGGAGTGGCAAATTTCGGCTTATCATTTGATTAAAAGGTATAGGAGGCGACATTGGTATGCCCGACAGAAACGTGCTGGGCTCGCGTCGCATAGAATTTGGGAGGGCTTAATCTCACTCATTCTCCAGGTAATTAATCTTTTATATATGTGTTTGTTTAAGTTCATTCATTTTTTATTATATTTCCTCATAAATCTGCCTATATAACTGTTGAAGTAATGAAGTGATTTAACCAGGTAAACTCCAGTCAGGTATCTTCTGTGGTATGATCGATAAATAAGGAAAATTTAATTAAAATAACAATCAGAATTTTTCCTCATACCTCGATTGTACAGCTGTTCCAGTTCTAATCTCTCTCTCTCTCTCATGGGTGTTAATTTTAATTCATGACAAAATATTCTTTTACTCATTTCTGTCAGCCTTATAACGAGATAACAAAATGTTGAACTTTAGCCTTCTCGTTACTATACTGAATGAACGATAACGATTGTTATAGAAAGTAAGATTAAGAATAATATTACCGACATTAAACGACAAAACCATCAAATAAAACGGCATAAAAGTGAGGTAAACCAACTGCTTTTTCTCATCACGATTCTTTTTTTTTTTTTTTATCGACGTTTCAGAGCCCAAAATCGCTTTTTGAGACGGGTAATTATTATTTCCTTTTATGTTTATTTATTTATTTTCTAAAGCCTTTTGTGAAATGTCCTTCAGGAGTCTAATATATTAGAGTTTCAAGACACTGACGACGTCAGAAGGTGACGCAACGTTAATCATGAACCCTTAAATGCTTTCGAAGGGAGTACATTCTCTCTCTCGGGAGGACCACCTCAAGACTCGACCTCATCAAGAATCGGGATGAGGCAATTACCTCATCTGAGGCAATTATCTCATCTTCAGCGGTGCTTGCCAGGAATCCGATGTCGCTCGCACCTGACTCGAGCATGCGGTGGAGAACGTGTCTGGAATGAAAGCAGTGTGCTTTCTTTCGAAAGGGTGGGATAGAAGACGTATATACTTTGCATTTATTCATTTACTTATTCAGTTACTTATGTATTATTTTTCTTAGTTATGTATCTGTCTATTCATTTATGCATTTATTTACCTTTTTATTGATTTAATTACGTATTTCTTATTTGTTTTTTATTTATTAATTATTTATCCATTTATTTTTTTTATATATTTACATATTTGTTTATTTATTTATGTATTCATTTAGCACGCACAATATTTTCCCTATGGTTACTCCTGTTTTGCAGGATTTTGTCCCTTAAATATTTTTATATGTAGTTTGGCAGATTTTCCTAAAAAAAAACACACACACACACACACTCTATACTGTAAATGTCTTTATTTGTGCTTTTATTATTAACTTTTTTGGTCAGCGTGATGTTTTCCTTATTACTCTTGCTTTTAGGCTTTCGTAACAAGAATACAATTCTATGTCCCTTTTAGTAGCTTTCTTTTTAATATCGCAAAGCAGCTAACGATTATGTGCTTTTATTTCTAAACGGAGGAAGAGATAATATTCACAAGCCTTAACTTTTAGTTTTACAAAATCCTATTATTTCAGTTGACAAAATATTATCTGTACTATTATGCTCGTTTAACCTTTCAGGATTTTGTCCCAAAAAATATTTTTCACTTATATTTTAGCCAGTCTTTTTTTATATATCAAAACATTGTTAATACCAATGTGCTATTGTTTAGAACAGCGGATGTGACGGAAGAGAAGGGAGCATTCACCTTGCAGCTTCATTTTTTCTACCAAAAGAGTCCGTATAGAATTTTTTTTTCTTTTGCCTAATTTCGTCAGAGAAAAATTCTTTTCGTCTGCTCTATATGTTGGCATCCGCAAAAGGCTGGATTTTTTTTTACTTCATACTGTAAAAATGACACAAGAGAATGGGTCTTCTGATTAGTAAAATCACAAAGGTCCGTATGATTCTGTATTATGGAATTATTAGCAATTCGCTTTCTTTTGAGGAGTTTTAACAATAAGGAATAAATTAAAAGAATTAGCTGAGGTTTTTTTCCACGACTGTTGTGGGAAAATGTTTGTGAGTATTAAAATAACAGAAAAAAATATGGCTATCTTATTGTTATATGTATGTACCTGTATATGTTATTTTCAATACCTGTGGCAAATTAACATACAGAACTTTGGCACACTTTTTGTAATGTTCCCGTTGTGTTGTTCAGATTTTTTAAAAATAAGGTGACTTAATTTTCATTTTTATCTTACTTTTTGTCTGTTTTTTGTTTTACTTTACTAAGACGTTTCAGTTAATTTTACCAGGTTTTATTAACGATATTTAATTGTTTTCAACGCTTCGTAATTACTGTTCTTTTTTGTGACTATATCGAAGTACTCAACACAGATGACTGTTCGTTTTAAAAATAAAATTTTCTGAAATGCACTGAAAAAAAAAAAAACATTAATATCCTTATATTGCCACTTTTTCTGATATCTACTTTTGTTCTTGATCTCGGAAAACTTACGTTTTCTACCCAGCGTAGTTTAAATAGTTTTTTCCAAACCTAGTATGTTGTTGTTTTTGCTACAGTCATAAAAGAAAAGAGAAAATGGAAACTTTCATTTACACTGTGGTTTCTGGTGACCATTTATAGAACGCAAGCCGTTTCTTTTGTTGGCGCTGCACAAAAACAAAAACTTTACCAATATACAGCATCGGACAAAAGGAACAGGAAAAAAAAAATAAAAGCTCTTCCATACCAAGGCGCCGCCGCGTTATTATTATAAGCTAATAAAAGTTGAAACTGGTTTTTTCCCGTCGCCTTAGCGAAACGGCCAGATTCTGTTATTATCTTCCTTTTTTTTTTTATTCAACTGTGCATGTGCGCGATCGTATCTGCACTTGCCCCTGTGCGACCTCTCCAAGTTTTGTATTTGACAAGTAATAAGTCATTAACTAATTTTTTATTTACGGTGTTTATATTTTAAGCTCCATGTACGATCTCCGCACAAACTCGAATATCAAATTTTGTTTACTTTTATTTTTACGTTTTTCTTAAATGTTTCTTTGCTACTAGTCAGTCGCTTTAGTGAAATACCTATAAGAAGATATAGACTATAAGCTTGCAAGCACTTTCTCTCTCTGTCTGTCTATATTACATACTCTTTCTCTCTCTCTCTCTCTCGTGCATATACAGGGTGTTTCGAAATTCGAGTCCCCCCCCCCCTCTGCAGCACAAACTAAAATTGATATGGACAAAAACAAAAGCAATTCAGAACAGGTATTCATTTACGTTTCTCTCTGAGTATTTAATATTTTGTGTGGCCTCCATCTGCCTGTGCCACAGCCTGCATTCTTGAGGGGTATGATTTCAGCAAATCGCAAAAAAGCTGAGACTCAAACTCCATTTCCCTGAGCACTTCAGTCACCTCTCTTCGCAGGTCGTCGAGGCTTGGTATACCATCTTAGTTCACTGTGCGTGCTTCAACACGATCCTTTAAGATACTACCATTGTTTTCACACACATTAAGGTCAGGGAGCTACCTGTAAATTCACTTGACGAGAAGAAATCGATACCACTGTTTCGAAGCAGCTCCTGTGTCTGAAGAGCCTTGAAACATGATGCCTTATCATGCAAAAATGTGACTTCTTCAACAGATAACACATTTTCAGGATCTTTGAGGAAAGGAAATACTCCACCAGTAAGCACAGTTTCTCTGAAGTATTCGCCATTCCATGACTGTCCTTTTTCTTTGATGATCCACATTAACTGTTTGGCTGTGAAACAGAGAAAAATTCCCAAACATTCAGGAAAATTTCACAACTTGGCAATAGCGCACGTCATCGCTGATATCATCCAACTTTGCAGCCCAGATGATGTCATTTTTATGATTTGGCTTCCTGACTGTGTAAATGAAGAATTCATCTAATGCGGCAACATGGAGAAAGTCAGCTTCATCCCAATCTTTAAGAAATGAACCACAAAACCATGCACAGTCTTCTCTCTGTTGCTGAGTGATGTTGGGCTTGCTGGTAACATGAAATGGCTTGATACCAGATTTTTTCAACTCACTATATACAGCACTATAACTTCTCTTCTTTCCCCTTTTTGTTTCTAGTTCAAGCGCCAATTTACATAAAGACTTTATTGGTCTACCCACTGACTCAGCTATGATGTCTTGACTCCTGAGAAAGGACTTCAGGCCTTCCAAGATTCTCACTCTTTTCGCGATGACAGTCATATGGATTTTTGTTCCAGGTTCTTTTAACAAAGGATGCATCTCTTTTAATGTATTTAGCTATCCAGGAACGTGAAATGAAGGATGCGCCAGCATCCCTGGCCTCTCTGAAGGTTATAGCCCAGATTCGGTCAATCCATCTGATTTCCTTCGAGTCACTCAGTCTGAAAATACAAGAAATGTAAAATGAAAAATGGCTTAATAGAAACTTAAAATAATGTACTTGGAGATAGGCTATGGCAGAAAACTTCATAACTTTCCATTTGTTCTGTGGAGGGGAGGGGGGGGGGGCTCTAATTTCGAAACACCCGGTAAGTACCTTCTCTTTGGGTTTAATTCTACTTCATGTTGCCTATACAATTTAATTGGATTAAACAGGTCATATGAGCAGCGTATGTCAAAACTAACTATTCATCAACTAATTTCAATGGACAGTTTAAATATACGATACCACCTGTCATAAATCAAAGCTGAAAAAATGTACCTCCGTCTAACCAAAATAAAAATAAAACAAATTTTTTGGCTATTATGGTAAGATAAAATTCCAATAAAATAATTTTATTGATGGTCTCCCATTGACAATGAAAAAAAATAGTTGTAAGTGCAACAGAGGATGAAAAATTGTTACCGGCGGCCAAGAGGAATTTTATTAGCTTATTTATGGGCATTGTCATTAAAAGAGCAAGAAAAAACACTTGATAAATTAGTCTTTTAGGATACAGAAAAAATGACAAATTATGACGTTCAGTAAAATAATACATGCTAAGGTGGAGATACGAAGTAAGAGAGGGGAAGTCTTGACGTTTTAGAGAAATAAAATACTTCGAAGAGCGATCTCCATAATAATATAGATATGAAGCAAAGAATACGAGAGTTTAAATGAAGGCGTAGAGAATTAAAATGTAAATAAACAACAATTCTAAAATTATGTGGGATTATACTAGAAGCAAAGAAGAATGAAAGCCTGGGGTATTAAAGTTATTAAAAAAAACGGATCTCCTGCTTGACGAAAATAGGAAAAAAGTGTAGGAACCACGGGAAAGTGAAGGCACAGAGTAATGAGGTTCTCTCAAAATAAGAGAAAATGCCTAATGAGCTGTCTCTTAAGTTAAAGAGAGCAAGTAAACGAGGGTTAGGAATCCGTGTAAAACATTATTAAGAACGAATTGTCCGAAAAGTTCTCTCTGTTAAGGAAAGGAAAATAAATGAAGGATGTTTAAAAGTTTTGTTAGTTAAAAAAAGATACGAAGCAAATAAGAGAGAAAGAGAATGAGTAAAGGTGAGAGGAGAGAGAAATGACACAGAGTTAGAAGGAACTTTTGAAGATAAACACTGGAAGCAATGGGGAGAGAGAGTAAGAGAATCGTTTGGTTTCCATCACAGATAAAAATTTTCACGGAGCAGAAATATTAACAAGTAAAAAGAGGAGAAAGATAAGGAAAACACAAAAAATAGTGAATGAGAATAAAATGGGTTTTAACATTTGACACAGAACTATACCATTTAAGGTAGAGAGAGACGTGAAGAACGGAGAAAAATAAGAAAAACAGGTGAATAACGCGAAGGAAGACAGAAAATAAGAAAAGCCTAGATTAAAACATTTGCTGGATTCAAAGAGAGAAAAAACTGAGGAAAACAAAGATGCCATAGGATGTGGAAGTCATATGGGCATCGCCATGTGACGTTCTGGCAACAGTAAGAGGAAAAGACATAAAAAGAAGAAGAGATCCATAACAGCCATTGCTGTAGCAGCAGAACCCTTCATTACAGGGCCGTAATTGTCTATAAAAAGAGAAAAAAAGGGAAAACTCATATGGGGATGTGTGACAATAGAGCAGAGGGGGTGGGTAAGGGGGAGGGGGTTATGTGAAAGAAAGCAAAAATGGGAGAAGAAGAAGGAGAAGAAGAAGAAAAGTTGGGAGAGAGAAATTCAAGAGATTCGAGAGAATGATTTGGAGGGGTTTGAGAGAAGAAGATGAAGAAGAAAAGCCCGGATAGAAATTCAAGAGAATAGAGAGAATGGTTCAGAGGGGTTTGAGAGAATAGAAGAAGAAGAATAGTTAGAAGAGAGAAAGTCAAAAGAACCGAGAGAATGGTTCAAAGGGGTTTGAGAGAATAGAAGAAGAAGAAAAAGAAGAACAACAGTTGGAAGAGAGAAATTCAAGAGAATTGAGAGAATGGTTCAAAGGGGTTTGAGAGAATAGAACAATAAAACGTAATGGATAAAAAAGGGGCATAAGAATAAAAAATAAATATGAAAAGAAAAGTTTATGAAAAATTAATTAAATTAATATCAGGTAATAAGTAGGAGGGACGAATAAGTAAGTAATGGAATAAATGTAACAATTTCAATATGACTGGAAAAAATTAAACGGAAAAAGGCTGATGAAACTAGTGAGAATACTGCTTATTTTAAATATACGAAAACGAAATGCTGCGAAAAATTCGGGGTTATTTAAAGAATTGCTGAATAAGCATAATAAAATAAGTGCAGCAAGAAGGGAAAACAAAAGTAATAAGGAAAAAAGGAAAATTCTGGTATAAGAAATGAAAAAACATGAGTAACCAAAGTGAATATCATAAGTAGAAAGGAAATAGCAAAATTTATATAACTATTAGGATGTGGAAATGTAAAACAAGTCAAAGAATGAGTAGAGAAGATGGTAAAAACAGAAGTGAAAGATAGTGCAGCGGTCGAGAGAAACAAATTCTCTCGCACGTCTATTATGCAAATATCTCAGTCACAGTTATTGTCACCTTTCATGTATTATTATCTTTCTGTATGTTGTTATGCCAACTTTCCAGTAATGTATGTATAATTGTCAATCAGATGTCTTGTATCCATCCACATGTAAATTTATGTCTGTGAAGAAACACAGATGCTTAAATTTAATCCCTTCCTCGATCTGTGAAGAGGTCGGGACTACTTTACGGCTCACACTAGCTACTGACCTGTGTGAAAGTTTTGTAAATAAATTAGTAAGCTGTAGATCTCCGTATTTTGCTCGTACCTCACACACAATAGCATTAAGAACCACAGCAATAACAAGTGTGCACTTGAAACGAATGGAATGGAAGAGATCACAAAAAGAAAAGTAATGCAAAACAGCAAAAGCAATAAGATAGCAACAAAAAAGTTGATGAATATCAGCGGGAAATTTGCAGTCATTGATAACTAGAGAACGATTAAGAGAGACTAAGTGGTAACGAACATTGCAAAAGCCATGGTAGGTAAGAGGCAAGAAACAGAGACAGAAAAAAAGTCTAAACATGCAGTAAAGAAAGCAATGACAAGTATAGTAACTAGTTAGAAGATCATGTTAGAAGGCCTGAGTTAAAAGACAAACATATGTGGAAGCCAACAAAAAAATAAATAAACGAACAATATAGAAAATCAGAAAAAGTATTGCATCAAAATACCAAAAGACATCTCACTACAAACAACATCAAACCTAATAACAAAAACACCAACAGCAGCAGCAGCAACAACAACAGCAACAAAAACAACAACAACCACACGCATAAGACCCACACGCGTGAGAAGCTCAAGATGACAGTGTAGTAACGCCAAGGAAATAAGTAGTCGAAGTGGTTGAGCTTGAAGAGGAGCTGAACCCGTAACAAGAGGAACTTATGGGAGGGCTCTGAGGAGTCCTGTGAAAACTCAGTTGGAAGAAGTGGGAGGAGGAGGAGAAGAAGAAACAGGAGGAAGGGAGGAGGAGGAGGAGGCAGAAAGTGGGAGGAGGAGGAAGAGACAAGGGGGAATGGAGTGGGGACTCATGGAGAAGCTGGAGAGAAGAAGAAACAGGAGGAGGAGACAAGGGGGAATGGAGTGGGGACTGTAGAGAAGAAGATACAGGATGAGGAGGAGGAGAAAGAGACACAGGGAAGGGGACTAGAGAAGAAGATACAGGATGAGGAGGAGGAGGAAGAGACACAGGAAACAGAATGGGGACTGATGGAGAAGTTGGAGGGGGAGATGAAGAAGCAGGAGGAGGAGTAGGAGGAAGAAGAAACACAGGAGAATAGAGTGGGGACTTACGGAGAAGTTGGGGGGAGAAGAAGAAACAAGAAGAGAAGGAGAAAGAAAAAGAGAAAGAGGAGGTGGAGGAGGAGACAAGGGGGAATGGAGTGAAGACTGATGGAGAAGTTGGAAGGGAGACGAAGACAGAGGAGGGAGAAGTTGAAGAGGAGGGGGAGGAGGAAGAGACAAGGGGGAATGGCGTGGGGACAGATACAGAAGTTGGAGAGGAGAGGAGGAAACAGGAGGAGGAGAGGGAGAGAGAGAAGGAGAAGGAGGAAGAGGCAAGAGGGAATGGAATGGGGACTGATGGAGAAGTTAAGAGGAAGAAGAAAATGTGGAAGGTGAGAGGAGGGTAACATTAGGAAGGGGAGATTATTAATGTTCTTTTTTATTCAAGGTTTCCCTTTTTTCCTCGATGAAGAGTGTCTGGTTTACAAGAAACAGGAAACTGACTGTCATGTTATATCCATTATCCTCTTTCTTATTTTCTGTTCAGTGGGCTTAGTTCAGGGCCGTAAAAAATAATAAAAATAATACCTTCAACTGTCAAGTTACTGGAATTACAAAAAGATATTTTTTTTTGATTAAAGGTGGTGAATTTCTCTGCAGAACATGATTACTTACCAATGACTGTGTGCTAATAATGATTATTTATATCAAGAAAAGGTGGCTTACAGGATGTCACTTATTACATTATCAATTATCTCTTGCGTCTGTAGCATTAATTAACAAAAGAAGAATCGTAAATTTCAACAGGAATAAGCGGGAAAAATATGGAAGTTTTAAAAATTACGAGATTTTACGTCTGCTTAAGAATCTGAAGTTCTTTCGATCCGAAGATGTTAAAAAAATAAATTTACAAAACATTCCAGGAAGGTCATTTAAACAAAATATGTGCAAAACAAAGTAGATGCGTAAACTATTCCATAAGGACAAGTGTATGTTCAAAACAAGATCGAGTTATAAAGCATTCTAAGCCGATTTTAACTGAATATCTTTAGAGCAGAGTAGTTAATAAAACACCAGAATACCATTTAAATCACTATCGAAACTCTGATGGAAATGCAAAGAACACTATTAAACAGCAAGATTCCAATAGGTGTGTTCAAGGTCAACGCAGAGAAATAATGATTGAATTATTGGAGAAGCAACAGCTAAATTGATCAAATCAGACATTTAAAGGTTTCTTCAAAACATCTGGAATCAATTGTTCAGAGAGAGAGAGAGAGAGAGAATGTTCCAGATTTCATGGAAAAGGGGGGGCAGCTTACTATACCGACGTACTGTAAATAACCAGACGAAAATGAAAATCAACTTGATCACTAGGTAACTGGAAGGGTGTTTTAGGGTCAGGGTCAAGGGGGAGGGGCTTCATACTATCCGGAGAAGGAGGAAAGGTGGCGGGGAGGAAGGGGGTTTCCCGGAGACGGTACAGAAGGAAGATATAACCTTTTTGCCATCGCGTAGTGTTAAATGTGTTTACCCTGGAGTTTAGTTACAAATCGGGCCATGGAACTCAAATATACGACTATCGTAATGGCGCCCTAAAGAGTGCCCCCCCCTCTCCCGCCCCTCTGAGAGATACACATTTTACAAACCACTTTTCTAAGGAAGAGATTTAGCATATTCATGTGTTTGTGGCATTTAGCCAAGAGAGCAGTAATGACCTGTGGAACGGCTCATCCTAACCATGCGTGGACCATGACCGTGGACATTGCTAATGTTGTTCCAGTTCGAGTTATTTCGAAGCTCCTTGGAATCAGTAGTTGTAAAAAGGGACAGTTTTGTTTGGTTTACCCGAGAGATGCCTTTAAATGTCTGATTTTTCTTACAATTCTTCGGACATGTTTTCATTACTTCGAAGTTCTTTACCAAAATGCTGTTAAATTCTTCAAAATATATTATAAGATCTATTTCTAGAACACATTCTTCATAAAGCCATGGCCATAAAATGCTTTCCAAATTTAATCTGGTTTTTGTTCATATAGGAGATTCTTTCCCATTTACGTATACTAAAAATTTTCTTTTATGTAACAGAACATGGCCAGTTCACCTTACTATTTATACTGAACTCCCGCTTAAGGTTTCTTCAGCAAAATATTACGCAAGAGAGTATACTAAAAAAACCTAGTTAGAACTGATTACTGCGGTAATACAACATAAAAAGCCAAATATAATTTTTGATACTCATATTTCTCCGTGAATTACATTCAGGACTCAGCATTCATCCACCAATTCAGCCTCCGGGAACTGCTCGAATGAAATATTTCTCGAAAAGGATATTTACATTGCCTTTTCGAAATCGGGCTGCGAATAAAAATCAGAGATTAGTAATGGGGCGTGCAGAGAGAGGGCTCTTTGCTCCGACCCTCGCCACATCATTTGTGGGTCTTCATAAAGCGCAAGATTTTAATGAGCAATTTGCATTATCCTGGACGTTGGCTTTTGTTGTGAATCGTGGCAGAAACAAACGGCTGAATTTAAAGGGTAGTTCGGGAAAAATCTCACAGGGAATTTGGGCTCTGGAGAGCTACCACTTAAACTCTTTCCCCCCTTCGTGTCGAATTTTCATGTCTGAAGCCAAACAGTGCTTGATCCTTGGTAGTGGCTGCTTTGGATAAACATACTTCGATGAAACAGACTTGCTAAAGTCGTCGTAATTATCTAGCCTTCATTACTACAGTGTTTTTTTTTATTGATATGTTTCGGTGAAGTAGCGTTGCATATAGCGATGATGTAAATAAATAAACAATATTTATAAAAAAAAGTACGGAAGAGTAGAAACAGAAATAGCACAATGATATAGCTCTACAGATGAAAAGTACTTGATTAAGGAAAAGAAGGCGGCTTTGATAGCCTTAAAAAAATAAATACGCTAACAAAATCCTACGCATGTAAGTTTAGGAATAATTACAACAGATTCTCACTTTTCCGTTTTTTCTTAAAAAAAAGTGGGGAAAACTGAGAATGACTCCAACATTGCGCATCTTATCACAAACAACTGTAACTGATCATAAATATTGCTAAAGCAAGCTTTCGAAAGCGCTGTCAAATTTTTGTCATTTATGGTCAATAAACTGCTGCAGATTTTAATAATAATAATAATAATAATAATAATAATAATAATAATAATAATAATAATAATAATAATAATAATAACGTAATGACCTTTTCCTCCAGGTTCAAGTAACAGCAGGAGCACGACGTAAAAATGACTGCAAACTGTTTACCGGAGGATGTTACTGGTCTCAGCAGATTCTTCGTTAGACGCTGTAGAAATTAGTTGTCAGTTTCAGAAGCGACAGCATTCAATTAAGGTGCTTTTAACTGACTGGTAGCATACCGAAAATAGCTCCCATTAAGACGCCGATAATTACCACTACCTGCAATTATAACCTGATGTCAGAAGAAGACCAGTGTTTATAAAAAAAAAAATAACAAAAGAGGTCGAGCTCATCTTCTTGTCAACCTTCTTACATAGTTATCTTTGATGGTTAGTATTAGTTATTACTTGTATTATGACGAACTTATTTATACTGCATTAACTTCACCCTTCATACGTCACTCTGTCCTGTTTAATTATTGACTGCTGCTGCGTCTTACTGTTTTATTAAGTTATGGCAGGTTAGTTGTGGTGACATGTTTTGAAAATGTTCCAGCAGTTTCCTTTAGTTAGGGAGGTATGTTTGAACCGCTGCTCTTTGTTTAAGGAACACAGGTAAAAAACCAATAAAGTATACCTGTCTGCTGACGGTATCTGTGACCGAGTCCGTGGTGCAAAGTCGACACTAATAATTGGCAAAAAGGCCTAACCTTAAGTGAATAGATGTCGCTATTCGAAAAAGGGAAGATCATAGGGAAAAATGGACAATGAGGAGAAAGTTTCAGATCGTAGTGGAAAGGGAAAGAAACAGTTACTGATCCGGGAATCGTATATGAAATATCAAACAAGCGCTCTTATATTTCTATAGAGAAAAATAAAAACTAAAACGGAGAATGAGAGGAAAACATTCAGGTTCTACTCCTCCACAAAAAAGAAAAAATTCTCCCAAAAGAATGAAGGTTAAAGGGACGAAGGGAACATAAAGTAGGTACAGAATTCTAAACACTTCCGCATGTTGGATGTTGTGCCTTTCAGTTAAAGAGGGCCCACCCCTCCTCCCATCCCCCGCCAAAAAAAAAAAAAAACCAAGCATATCCTAATTACCGTCGACGACCCAACGAACACAACCATCGTTCCCTGTCACAATGCAGAGAACGCTCCCGTCAAAGGACCCCATTCCCATATGAGGCTTCCTGGCGCTATAGAAAGTGGCTGGGGAGATGCTGTGCCAAAGGAGGAGTTCAAAGACCCCGGTTCCATGTTTGTTATTATTTCATTCATGATGAGAGACACACTCATTCTGTCAGTTACTGAGTGTAAACAGACAGTAAACACCCTTTGTGTTCCGTAAACACGTTAGGAAATGCATTCGTGTGTTTGATCATCAAAGATGGTGTTACCTCAGCCGAAGAAGTTATTTATATAATGATTTGGTTTGCTGTTCATGAAAGACAGTTCAGACAAAGAAGAGTAGTCGAGTAACTAGCTAGTGGCGTCCTTGTATTCAAGGTAATGCATAGGTCTCGGGTAATTATATATATCGCTTTGGTGAATGTTTGCATTCTCTGATTGGCCTTTTTAGTTTAGATTTCTTTCCTATGATTTGTTTGTTTCAAAGCTTTCAACTGATTACTGAAAGACGCAAATTAATGAATGCAAAAGAAGGAAAAGGGACATACAAGACGTTCCCTCAAATGAACAATGAAGAGTTATAGAATATCTAAACAAAACGCAGAAAGAACAAATAATGTTAAACCTTGAAAGCGAAATCTCTCATAAAACTCTCAGCAGGGATGCACGCTTTTATCCCAAGCAAGTTTTCAGCGCCTCGGAATCCTCCTGAAATCAGT
>NC_089746.1:48344011-48346511 GCF_040412425.1 Macrobrachium rosenbergii
AAAGTTTGCGTTTCCGGGAAACAGGGGAAAACTTGGATTGTTATTGGATGGTTTTCATATTGTTGTTTATTTCTTAAAACTTAATATTTTTGACACTTAAAAAAATTTTTTTTTTTAAAGGGTTGGTTCAAGAGCTTGGTAAACCCCTTGTTCACAGTAAGACTGTTTGAGGATGAGGTTGCCAGAATTAAGGCATTCTTTACCCTGATAGCGACTCACTGCAGGCGGCTAACCACCAGGTACGCAATTCATTCCTAAGACAACAGATGGATAATAGATTTAGTATTGTCAGAAAGCCAACCCAAATAGTTTTAACTAGAGTCGGATTGAATTTAGGTCCCCTCCATAAAATTCAAACTAAAAAAACAGAAAATAATGTTCTCTTTTCTTAGATACTGAGATCGTTGGGCAACGCAACACATTTAAATTTTTCCATTTTCCCAAACCCTACTAATAACTTATGTATATTTATATTCGCGCTATTCTAAAACTACACAATTATCTGTATTTGAGGGCTCACGGAAATGCAGACAAGACAGTTTTACTGAAATACAGATATTGCTCATGGTCTGTTATCCTAAATAATTTTTAGAACATTTTATAAAAACAGCTTCCTGCACTTTCTGCACTTTCTTTTTAAAAGAAAATAAACGAAAATTAAAGACATATGCGTTAATGCCTTATTACATACAGTACATTAAGACATAAAACAGCTGAATAATTTCGTCAAAAACTAAAACTTAATACCAGTGAAGTAGTTGGTCTCCTCTTACTGTGAGAGGCGGATGTTTGGAGTACCAGCATGTGATCTATTTTCCCCTTCTTCATATCCTTATATTAACCTCGTTTCCTTCGCATTACCCTCATCTCTCTCTCTCTCTCTCTCTCTCTCTCTCTCTCTCTCTCTCTCTCTCTACACACACACATCTTACGCTCTTGCCTTCTATATGTTCCACGAAACTTCTACATCATCTTCCTCCCTTCCCTTCCAAATCAACCGTTTACAGACGCCTGCTCTGCTTTCCTCTCTCTCTCTCTCTCTCTCTCTCTCTCTCTCTCTCTCTCTCTCTGCTAACGGAGGCCCCTTCCCTTCTTCCTCTCCCTTCGTCTCCCCTCATACCCCCACCCTACCCATATACCCGAGGCGAGCCAATCCCTCCCATAACACAGAACAAATCTAATTTCATGCCAGCAAATCAACTCACCGTTCACTCCAACTCATTACTCAACTTAAACGGTCGGCTCACCTAATGGTCGCATCCCAGATCCCACTCACTTCCTTCATAGCTCTCCTGTGCAGGTCCCTCCCGCCCGTGCTCCTCCTCATCCTTCATAGCTCACTCTTCATGAGTTGATTTTGATGATGGCTTTCATACCGAGCGGGAGCTACTGGTCTTTTCTCGTTAGAGCATGGAAAGTAAAAGTCGCTGACAGCTTCGGTTATTAAACTTGAAGGGAATAACGCATTCTGTCGTCGCGTATGATGTATGACAGTGGTTGTATTACAAAGCCAAAAATGGACTGGATTTTACCTGATGTAGCAAAAGGATAATACTGCACTCTGGAGCGTTGTACTTTATATATATATACATACATACATACATACATATACATACATATATATATATATATATATATATATATATATATATATATATATATATGTATGTATGTATGTATGTATGTATATATATATATATATATATATATATATATATATATATATATGTGTGTGTGTGTGTGTGTGTGTGTGTGTGTGTGTGTGTGTGTGTACGCCATAACAAATGATGTTTCTAATTTCTCCCAGTTAATACAGAAAAATATGGTCGTTACTGATGCAAAGTAAACAGTTTAGGATTCTGTAATAATCAGCTATAAAAACCAAGGGAAAAAAAAGATTTGAGACCTAAACGGAAAAGTTAGAATGAAGGAAGGATAGGCTAATTGGATTTTCTGAGAGTATTTAACAATTTATAAAAAATTTTCAAGCAAAGTCTTTTGAATAGCAACCCGGAGCCTTTAAATAGCCCAGGTTTGGTTAGATTAGGTTAGGAATGGATAATTTGAGAGGAGCGTTACATGCGTGAAGGGCAAGTAAGCTGCACCAAGGTTATGTTTGGTTAAATTAGGTTAGTTATGGATAGTTTGATCGGAACGATGCATGGGTAAAGGTTAAGTAACATGCGGTAAGGTTAGATTGGTTATATTATGTTAATACTGGATTGTTTGATAGGAATGTTACACGGGGAAAAGGTCAAGTAACATTACAGTACGGTTAGGCTAGGTAAGTCATGGATAGTTTGATAAGAGCATTACGTGGTTAAATGTTAAGTTAGGTTAGGTTGAATCAGGTTAGGAATGAATAGTTTGATAGGAAGATAACAAGGCCCTCAAACTCTCTGTTTACCAATTAGGGAACAGATCCTGGTTATAAATCGTCACAAGGATGCCCGCAACAGCTAATGGAACGTTAGAGAATTAATTTTATCCTGCCTACTCG
>NC_089746.1:48356511-48366511 GCF_040412425.1 Macrobrachium rosenbergii
TTAATGTAATTACTTGTATAGAATTAACAAATTTCGTTTACAATGTTCTTTTCTAATGCATAATTAGTTGATACATTTATTTTCCTTTTAGAGAGAGAGAGAGAGAGAGAGAGAGAGAGAGAGAGAGAGAGAGAGAGAGAGAGCTCAAATGAAGGTTTAAATTCACATTTCACATATTTCTTTGACCATAATGAAAATCATAAATACTAATTAATCAAACATCTGAAGATCTTACGTGTACTGATGAAAAAAGGTTGCATTCTAGTCAGTAGAAATCTCAAAACTTCCGGACACGTTGGGAAAGTATAAAGCAGAATTAGTTATAATTGCTACAACTAGCATTCAGAAAATATTTCACAGTACACTTATCAGTACATATTCATTATTATGAATTTGCACGATTCACGGCTATTATAATAACATTCTCCAATCAAACATTAAGATTCTACAAATCACAGAGATAAACCGGTACTCGGAAAGATAAATATGGTGATTAAAATCATTACTATCTTTACTAAATCTATCTAACATTCATCCTTAGTTGCATTCCTCGAAAATGATCCAAAACAAATTATTTCTTGTCATATACACTCCAGGGCTTCATTAGGAACTCTGGAATTCCTAATGTCTTAGGGGAATATTAATAAACGACTGAATGCAGATCCAATACAAATGAAAGAAACTTAGGAGGGATGGACTGGAGATTTTCTCAAAATATTACTTTAATGGCGAATCTACCAGTATGCAGTGGGTGTAGTGATTCGTGCTCCTTGGATAAAATAAATTTTTGATTACATGGAAATGGAGAAATGACTTCTAAGGTTTGGTAACATTTTTATATACTGTGCCAAGAAAATTTTATTAACATTGGCGAGTCATCTGTGTCAAAATATTTATACACATTTGTATTTATAGCATGTTTATTTATTTCCTTGAGACCTCTAAAAAGCATTCTTCAGATTTCTTTGACACTGGTCTATATGTTTATACAGAAGCTGGTCATGAGTAAATCCTATGTATATACTTTTGAAACTTTATGAAATTGACTTAAACCATAAACAAACAAGAGCATTTGCGTTTAAAAGATCATATTTGACCTCTTGGACTCACACTCAATTTCATTTCCGTCAGAAAGAAATCGTCATTTCCCGGCAAACTAAACGTCAGGTATCCACTTCAAGATAAACTCCATTAATGCATTTTATGCACAGAGGATGCTTTTAGGAGGATTCCTGGGCTATGTGCATGCGGACCTTTTCGAAAACGCTTTGGAGAAATACCAGAGGAGTATTACAACCTCATCCTCTTTTACTTAATCTATTTTCCATTATGTTGTTTATGGACTAATTCCTAACCCCGCGGTGCCGTTGGTTTGCAGTGGAAATTCAATTAGAGTGATGGAAGGGGGAAAATCAGACTTCATTACAGCCATTCTTTGCAGCTCATTTATATGGAATTCTCTCTCTCTCTCTCTCTCTCTCTCTCTCTCTCTCTCTCTCTCTCTCTCTCTCTCTCTCTCTCTCGTTCGCTGTACCAAATTCTTTCATGTAACTCAATTCATTTTGTGTGTGAAGGAGACTTGATCATTTTTTATGTTGGTACGTTTTTTATTGTTTTTGTACTAAATTTCTTGATGTGTCTGACTTTCCATATTTTGTTAGTTAGTTTTTTAGCACAGACACAAACATACGCACTCACACACACACACATACATATGTGCGTATGGATATATATATATAGCCTATATATATGCATACACACACACACACACACACACACACACATATATATATATATATATATATATATATATATATATATATATATATATATATACATTCTCTTGTCTGTGTGTCCTGCCTCCTTCCGCCCATTCCAGACCTCTTTCAAGTCAAACTACCTTCTGGAAGATCATTTATTTTCCCTGAAGAGAATACGACTCCCCGAATATGGTTCACTGCCTGTTAATTGATCTCTGAAGAAAATTAAAAGTTCTCATCTCGATCGTTGGTAGCCTAAAGGGGCAAATCCACAACAATCAGCCTTTGTAAATGCTTTTTTTATTTTTTTCTTTATTAAGGCAGGTGGTACCCTGAAGCTCGAAAATGGCCTAATTCTTCCTTAGGGGTTAATTACAGCGTTAAGGGATGTGGAACAGCGTTGGTTGATTGAGTCCTTGGAATAAACTGTGGACTTGTTACTGAAGTAAAATGATATACATACATGCATATTATATATATATATATATATATATATATATATATATATATATATATATATATATATATATATATATGTATGTGTGTGTTTGTGTGTTAATTCAGTAAGCTTATAATTGTGTGCCACTTTAGTGATAGCAAGTAGTACTACTTGGAAAATATTGTTCTGGTGAGCTACAATAGCTTAGAATGAACTTTACCACTACTGTAGAATTCCGAGAAATCAAACACGAGCATTTCACCTGCTCTGCAAGGCGTGAAAGTCCCCAAATAGTTTGGGACTTAGTGTTAACAGTTCCTTACCAATACTTATTTGGGCACAGGTGAAAAAGTACAGATTCAAAGGAATGTGTAGGCTATATAGAGTTGAAAAGAGTAGAACCAAGAAATAGGAGGAATTAGAAGTGAGAGAAAATATTTCCTGGAAAGTCAGAATCTATGCCAGGGTGAGTTTGGAAAATTAGAAAGAGTCGTTGTGCTGGAGGATTTTAATGTGAAGTTATATGATCCACAAAAAGAAGTTTAAGAAGAGTTGACAAATTTAAGGAGTGAGTCACAAAGTCTCTAAAAAGACTGTGGAGTACTTTCCTTGGTAAAATTGGAGTACGGGTATTGAGTGGGAATACAAGTGTGTAGACGGTAGTTGAATGAAATGTTTGAGTAGTTGGTGTTGAAAATATAGCATTGTTGGAAAATAAATATATAAGTCGAAATTACTCCATAGGTCCTATTTCAGAATCCCAAAGAAAGACCATTCTTTTTCTGTTTCATACACAGAAAGATAAAATAAATGGAATGAGAGTCCTCGTGTTTTCTTATCTCTCACTGGAGCTATTCATTTCCACTTGATGTGCAAAAATGTTGAACGAAACACACAAAAACATAAACAGAGCTCAAAACTGTTGGCAACACTCTTATTTCTACATATCAGTTGCCTTTTCCTTAATTATGAATTCTTTTAATACCGGCATCCCTTTTATCTCTTCAACAACGTCCGGCAGCGCGCCTTGGCATTGTAATGAGGTTCAATTACCTCATTTGAAAGCCTTCAACGTCCTAGTGATGCTAGATAATGACTATTTACCTCCAGTCATAACAGCAGTAATTGTAAGACTAGGAAGCATGCTTAGGGTGAGGCAACGGCAATTACGTTTGTCACTGGATTTTTTTCCTTTGCAAGACACGGGGAAAATTCTCGTGGGTTGTTAAAAGGAGCTTTCAACATGCAGATTAATCAGTCGTCCATCAGCAAAAGAGGAAGACGATGTTGGCGGTGGTTATTTTAGGTGATGATAAGGAAAAGAGGCCTCATGTGGACTGCTGGTAAATGAAACATCTTCCCCCCCCCAATAAAAAAAAAAAAGGGATAAATAAGTCAGAAACTTTGTGAAGCAAATGGATTTTAAGCAAGGAAGTCTTGGCCATGATGGCATTTAAAATTTTGGCAAATATTCAGAACGGCATAATGGAATATATAAAACTGCCTTGAGGTCTTTAAACTAATAGAAATAAAAGCAAAATGTGAAGACGTGTCGCTCAAACTCATTTTACAATTTTCAGTTGATACGAGTGGTATAACTTTCTCTGCCTGTATTCCTAATTGCATAAGTCGGCCTTAACGGACAAATGCAATCTGGGTTTGACACCGTCTTAAATCATAACAAAGAATGATTAGGGAAAAGGGGAAATTGGAACGGATATAGAAGAAACTATAAAACCCAAAAATGTCATGAAAAATTTGTTCCTTGAAACAAAAAGCTGAGTTACTTAAAACTCAGAGTAACGTACAGACGTAGCAAAAGGTGAAATATAAGAAATGTTATAATAATGAATTATTTAGAATACTAAGTGCAGATAACATTTATTATTCAATGATCTTCAAATTTTAACAAGTTTCAGTCTCATTTACAGACAATCATCGGCTTTGTAAAAAGGTTATATTCATCTCTTTCACTGCGCTTCTGTTGTAAACAAGCATAAAGCTCTTCAAATATGTACTACAGAAACTATGAACTTTCTTCTTATTCGTTACAAAAATGCTAAAGACACTGAAAATGTTTGGATGACCTTAGAAGCCGAATGTCGTTTGTTACATTGAACTGAAAAAATTTAGTGAATTCAAAGTCAAATAACTTCAGCTTAGGGTATTTGAAGTCATTCTATTTCTTTTACCCTTCAAGGTAGAAACTCCTTAGAATGAACATCAGAAGGAAGTTGGTGAACTCTCTCTCTCTCTCTCTCTCTCTCTCTCTCTCTCTCTCTCTCTCTCTCTCTCTCTTTGCGAGCATTGTTTTTTATGGGGGAAGGAAACATTCAAAATTTGATCTTTGATAAAACATTAAAATATGATCTTTCACTAACCGTACCAAATGTACTGAAAACACAAGATAAATTAAGTGTCGGAAGTGTGAACAAAGTTCCCATAGAAAAACCAACGGATTTAAGTGTCACATCTGCATTTTCTTCTGAAGAATTATATTAATTTTGCCTCCAATCTCGATTCATGCTACAAACGACAAATTACGAGCGACAAAGAAAAAAGCCGAGGAGATTGTGATGCGTAATCGCATTACGTGAGAGAAATGTACAACTGATTACATGAACATAATGCAATATTTTATGCTATTGCTAATTAGAATACCAGCTTTTACTCTGGCATTTTATGCTGTCAAGGCGATGCGTGACCTTTTGTCTTAGAAATATTTTACATAAAATAGATTTTTGTTTTGGTTACTGCAAATAACTATAATGACATAGACTCATCATTTGTTTCTTATGCATAACAAGATTCAAAAGAATATAATTTTTGTATTAGTGCTCTACTTGTTTATAACAGAAATAAATAGAATCTCCACAATTATTATTAAACACTGACGTGAGTAAGAAGGTTTTGTTTAAAAATTTGCTTTGAATCAACCCTAATGTACACATCACAAAAATCTCAAGAACAATTTAATACTACATGAAAATCATTCTTACCTGGCTAATTTGTCATTTTATGCAAATATCCTGTGTACTCGAAACGACTTTTACTTTCGCATATTTGTAAAAAAAAATAATGAAAGTCAAATAAGAAAAAAGGACCTTATCGAAGTATTGTTTTTCAAACTTTCAGTGATATTTTCTTTTTTCTTGGCGAAGCATTTTAAATTTTGTAGCCACAACACCTGAAAATACAGGTGATATTTTGTCAGTTATCTTTTACTTTGGGATACTGACATATAATATATCTAGGAACTTCGTCCAAAGAATCACAGATGATGGTGAATATACACAGCTCGAACAAAACACAGGAAATTAATTTTTTTATATAACTTCTACATACTACGCCTCTCCAAATTTTGAAGCGAAAAGAATTATATATTAGTCAGTCTTTACCTTCTACTGCAGGTGTCTTGTCGTCCCACCCTGTGTAGGTAATGGAAAACCTCTGTTAGCGTATATAGTAATCCTAGATGTAAATTTCTTCAATGAATAAATGAATATTTTCTTTCTCGATGCTTATTTTTAATAATCATATACGGATGAATCTTTTGTCGATATATAGAGTGTTATGTGTTGGAGGTTTGCTTTTAGCTCTCACATTTTGCTAGATATGATTAATAATGTAATAAATTTAGACAAATTAAAAAATTTGCTGAACAAGAACTTCCAATGTAATATTCAGTTCAGTTATTAAACAAGGAACAGCAACTGAGATTTTAATTAACAACTTTTGTTTTTTACGTGACTGATATGGTTGATTGCAGTTCGACTAACATTGCATATCTTATTTGAGTGAGAAATATAATACAAAATGAGAGAGAAAAAACAGTATTATTATTATTATTATTATTATTGTCCATCAGATTTCACCAAGCTATTCCCTTCCTCCTAAAGATTCATAAACTGAACACTAATTCATGTAATATACGCTATGCTCTGTCATTAGAATGCTATAATTCTGAATGGCTTGGGGGAACAATATCAATATCAGACTGAATTGAGGAGAACTTGAATTACGGATATGGCTGTTTATTTGGAAAGAATAGTTTAATATTGAATCATATATTAGGATATCATGACGATGACATGAACTCAGCTGTATTTGCAAATTATGAAATGAAGGTTTTGCTCAGATCTACATTAAACATGTATAACACAGAGAAAAGGGTTATTTTTTGCGAAATGCTTATAGAAAGTAATGCCATAATCTTCTCTAAGCCAATTCCTCGGTGTAAGTGAATCTTCAAAGACCTGACTTCGTGATGCAGGGGAAAAATACTTCAGTCTCATCGTACTCCATTTAAAGCAAGGCTCCATTATGGACCTCGTGACCTGATTTCTCCCTCTTGGGAGATATTGGTTTGCAGTCAAAATGCGATTTAAGTAATGGAAGGTGAAAAGCTGACTGCATTCTGTTCATTTGTTTATTTGTTGAAAGTCATTTAAATAGGGTTGGATCTCTCTCTCTCTCTCTCTCTCTCTCTCTCTCTCTCTCTCTCTCTCTCTCTCTCTCTAACATATCGATTCTACAAAAATGAAGGTCGATGGTTTGAATATCTATCTAGGATGTCTATTTTTTTACCGTAATAATAAAAAAAACAATCTCGTCAGAGATTCTATCTCCGAATTCCATTTAAATAAATGTGAAGATATGAAAACAAAACCGATCCATGACACGAATTTAATTCCTCCTGTTTCCCTTACTAATTTCTTAATTTTCTTTGAATACTAAAATAAAAAAAAAATCATAAACAACAACAAACTGTGATTTCATTTACATTTTTATTCTTCCTTTGGTGTTCTGACCAACGTTTTGACAAGACTTTAGCAACGATGAGCTATAATTACCCGACTTCCAGTTTATTAACGTTCTAGTAAAACAAGGTGAGATAGTAATTGCTCAGAATGAGGCAATGGCATCGCTACTCGGAATATTCCGTTTCAATATCATTACATTGCTCTGTGAAATTGTAAATCGGCATGCATGCGCACGTGCACGTACAGAAACGCACATACATAAATAAATAAATAAATTATATATATATATATATATATATATATATATATATATATATATATATATATATATATATATATATATATATATATATATATATATATATATAGATGATATATAATAAATAAAACACTATTTAAACGTTGCAACCATATATTTCGGGCATTTGCTTGTGCCTGTGTCCACTAGTAGAATATGGACATATGAAATGTTACAAGGGTATATATACAAAGCATTAAGTCTCCGATGGTATGGTGACTTAATGCCACACCTATATGCTTTGCATATATACCCTTGTAACATTTCATCTGTCCATATTCTACCAGTGAACAGGGGCACAGAAGCAAGTGCCCGAAAAATATGGTTGCAACGTTTAAATAGTGTTTTATGGGCCTTCTTATATTCATATTACACTGTGGTATTACAGGAAAAGACATTCACATACGTATATATGTATATATATACAAATGAGCTAAGAATTGAATCACTAAGCAGTTAGGAAAAGACTTAATCTTATTGCACGAAAGAACTCATGGCTATAATTACAAACATACACATACGAGGGACCTAAGAGGGCCCCAATACCAAAAACCCAACCCGGCACAACATAATCCCGTTCCCCTGTACCTGGGGTCGTCTTCTCCGCGTCACGAAATTGGGGGAACCCTAAGTGATTTAAATGATCTCTAAGAACTGGCCACGTTCCATCGCTCACCTTTTATGAACCTATAACTACCGCCATTACGGGGCTGCGGAGAATACATTAGCCCATTTTATCGGCGCCCGTGCCAACGGCGACCTCGAGGAAGGGTGGTTGAGGAAATTAACCCGAATCATAAGACTGGATTTTGATGAATTCACATCGTTAAATTTTCCCAGGGACAGGACGTCCAGTTTCCCCCTTTCTTAAGGTACAATTTCCATCGGAGCTAAGCCATGAAGTGCAAAGTTCATGAGATAGTTTAACAAATCTTTTATTTTTTTCTTATCCATCGCTCTTAACGTGATTTGGGTAAATTCTCGAACGAGGTAAGTCTGGGTAGCATCAATAAAGCAGTGCTATTCCCTTGCTTTTCTTGTTTTTTTCTGTTATTTCTTTCTATTTTCCCCTCACTTCGAGGTAGTAAACATCGTCTTAGAAAGGACAAGACACGCGTACAAAATTGAAGGATACTTTATGCATATAATATCAATATTGATTTTGTTTTTTATCATAGCTTCATAAGCCTTGAGATTGATGTTTTCAGCATTTCGTGAATTGATTAATGGTTGATTGACCATGTTTTTATTCTTCTTTGGGCTTAAAGGTAAAACGAAAAAATAGATATCCTTACATGTAAATACATAATATATATATATATATATATATATATATATATATGTATATATATATATAACATATATGTGTGTATGTATATAAATATATATATATATATATATATATATATATATATATATATATATGTGTGTGTGTGTGTGTGTGTGTGTGTGTGTGTGTGTGTGTGTGTGTGTTTGTTTTCACTCTTACTGAACGTTTGACAAACAAATACACAGACAGTCATATGCGCAATTATCTATCTATTTTCTCCGGTCTTTGAAAAACTCAAACATATTTAGAGCCTTCACTTCCAGCAGGCAACAGAAAAATCTGATAAAATTTTCAGTGCTGTGTTCTGTTACATAAAACAAATCGTGTTTTCTAACAAATAATTTTTTTCTTTCAAGCAATCACGAAATCTTTGGGAACCAGCTCTGATTCGTCAGACTTTCTGCAGAATATTTCTTATGTGAGGTGAGGTCAGCTCCATCTCTTGTTTACTAATATAAACTTTAATTCTCCAAGCAAGAAGCCTCTGCTAATACCCCCTATTATATGGATTATAAGACAAAATAAATTCTAATTAATTATGGAAATGACTTAGATGTGCACGAATTTTAAACCAAGAAGTAAAAGAAGGATTAGGTGAAAACATGGAATTGCATAAAAACCTTCATATAAATTGTCCGAAATATTATAAATACCTTTCCAGTGGCTATGCAAATTTTGGGAAACATTTGCAACATTCAGACAGTGATATTTAAAACTTATTTATCATTAAAGATTTACCCATTATCTTGTAAATCCCTTATCTATTGTACCAAAATAGCAATCAGTAGCAAATTGCTAAATTGTAGTTTATGTGGAACAGTAGCACAATTGGTTCTTTACTTCATTGCAGAGAGAGAGAGAGAGAGAGAGAGAGAGAGAGAGAGAGAGAGAGAGAGAGAGAGAGAGAGAGAGAGAGAGAGAGAGAGAGAGGTTAGACCACTGCTTTCTTTTTTCTTTAATCTTGTAACAAAAATGAAACTACGTGGTCCTGCTTTCACATTCAAAGTCCAATAAAAGTGTTATAACCTAGCTGAATTAAATAGACTGAAAACAAAAAGGCTTTATATTGAGTAACCTACAAGCATTTATATTAGTTACACCTATTTAGTCTTGAAAATAAAAATCCCCATTAATTCTAGACAGGAAACATTCCTAATATTGCATGTGCGTTGTTTTTACTTTCATCTTTATTAGGTAAATGTTACTAGATTGATAATGTATACAATGAATAAATTCTGTGGAAAAATCTATAAAAACGTCCTAAATGGGAACTTCTAAAAAACCTTTTGTGATGTATGATATAAATGAACTTTGAAAATGAAAATGTAAATTGTTGGAACTTTATGTATGCATGAACAAAGACACGTGTAATATATATATATATATATATATATATATATATATATATAT
>NC_089746.1:48369011-48399011 GCF_040412425.1 Macrobrachium rosenbergii
CTGGATGAAGTTCCAATACCTGTCACTGATAAATAAAATTCAATAAATGGAACGTTCAGATATTTAGCGGTACGTGGACTGCATTTAAAAGAATATTGTCGCGAAAAGTACTGCAAATCTTCATCAAAAGAGAAATATATTCTAGTATTATTTAACAAGAAGAATATTTGTACATTCAACTGTTTATTCAATCTTCTATACCCTTTCGCTCTTAGTCCTATTTTCTTCGTTTTTAATCATGTGCAAATTCCATTCTCTAAGGGTATACCTCATAATAATAATAATAATAATAATAATAATAATAATAATAATAATAATAATAATAATAATATGACACCTGTAAGTATTAAAATAGTTCATGAAATGAGAATTAACGCAAATCTGATATAAGGAAAACCTCATTAGTTTGTTGTGCTAATTTGATATAATGCATAGATGCAAGCGTAAATAATATTTTTCAGAACGAAATATAGGGAAATATGAAGTCACTGAAGTAAATTCATTACAAATTCATCATTCCCAAGTCTATCAGAATGTCATTTACTTCTCTCTGTATCTGCCTTTTCACTTTATTCGTTACAAAAATCTCGAGTAAATAATTACAGCTAATTTGGAGGAAGAACATCTATCACTTCAATTTATACATCAAATAGAATGAAATAAAAAAAATTACAACTGTTAACAGGGAGCTTCTCTAACTCTTGAATCTATTCTTCAAATTGAATTAAAAAAAACTCAGCTTTGAACTGAGAGCATCCATAACACTTGAATTTGTTGTTCAAATAAGCGCAAATGACAAAACGCGCGGGGTCCTTTTTCGATCATATCCGAAAATGGACGTTTGTCCAGAAATGTCGAAAGCGAAGTTAATTGTATTAGTCTAATGGAATTACCTGAATCAAAGCAAATAATTTGGTCGTACAGGACTCAACTCCAGTCGTATCAGATGGTCCCATTTCGGCACTGGGGCAAAATGCATATTGAATTTCGGGCCGGGTAAAATTTTAATTTTTGCTTTAAGTTGGGGACCGTTGGATTGTTTCTTGATCTCAAAAATGCCATTGAGTATATGCAGGAAATGGAAAATATTCTAAGGACTTTATAAAGGGGGATTGTCTAAACTTGAGTATACGTCCTTTTTCAGGATAATCGGCTAACAAATAACAAAAGTATTCGTATTTTGATTTTGAGTGTTTTGTAACATTTAAAGTATTTCGAAATGAAATACTTGGTCGAAAGGAAGGATTTATTAAAAAGATGCTAGTAAAAAAATGAATAATAATATAATTTTTATAAACAAAAATATTTGCACCAATTGTTGATCAAATTTTCAAACATATTACACAATGAGGCTGAAAAATCTAAATGAAATGAGAGCTTCACTTAATGGGTCGAACGGAGAAAGTGTGACAGTTGATACAATTTACATTAAATTACATTATTGAATACACACACACACACACACACACACACACACACACATATATATATATATATATATATATATATATATATATATATATATATATATATATATATATATATATATATATATATATATATATATATACCTGAGAATGAGACATGGAAAAAGCAAGAAAACGCAGATCGACTCAACAGCTGCTTGTGATTTACATAAAAAGTATTTTTTTATTTATATACCTAATAATAATCAAGAGCTTCTCATGTGTAGCACAGTATATATATTAACACGACAGGCGTTCACGGTATGTAGTACAGAAATAAGAGATATGGATGCATCTGACTTTCAAATTGAGCGAAGACATGCTAAAATTTCCAACCGGGTGAGATAGATAAAGTATTTTCTCGCTCTTTCATAGACCTTATTTGTTCTTGCTTTTATTAAAAAAAATCCAAAGGGACTGTATTTACCAGAGGGAAAATGCTGTAACATTTTCCAAGGCAAGGATTAGATCTTTTGTTGCCTATCGGTTCGTATGACAAATAAAATAATGATAACGCAGCTTTGTACTTGCTGTTACAATATCTAAGCGTTGTTGCTGGGGTTAAAGACCCCTAAAGGAATACACTCAGAGGATAAACATACATACATACATACATACATACATACATACATACATACATACATACATACATATATATATACATATATATATATATATACATATATATATATATATATATATATATATATATATATATATATATATATATATATTATATACAACTTGCACAATTGTTCTGTGCATTAATACAATTAATAACAGAACCTCCTCATTTGAACTGGATGGTGCCTAGCGTAGATATTTATTTAAGAAAAGTTACAGTCCTCATCGTTTGGTATCCGGATACCAGACGATGAAGACTGTTAGTCTATAAAGCTTATAACTTTTCTTGAATAAACAACTCCGCTAGATACCATCCAGTTTAAATGAGTCCAGTTATATAATTTATATATATATATTATATATATATATATATATATATATATATATATATATATATATATATATATATATATATATACATATATACATATTTTGAAATAAGTAGGACTTCTTTACTTACCAATGGTTTGATGAATCAATACTGGACATCTTTAATTTTCATCACCCAGAAATTTTTGTGGGTGGTAACTTATAATTTTACAAAATGATGTAGCTTTTTTTTTGTTATAACCAAATCGTCATCCAACATTAATTATGTCACAGAAAATTGCTTTTCAATTGATACTAGTGCTAGACTCCAATGACCTAATGAATTATAAATGCACATTTCCATGAAATCTTGTGCGTTCCTGTTTGCAAAAAAAAAAAAAAAAAGAATAAAAAAGCATTTTATCGAAGCCTGAGTTGGAGAGAGGTAATGATTTACCTCCACCTGGAAAGTGCTAGTCATCACATATTCACCTTACAAATCCTTCTGAACCTTGACAAGAAAAATGAACATATAATATGTCACTTCGTAGTGTTTGAATCCAATAACTCTCTCTCTCTCTCTGGTTTGCAGTCAAAATGCGATTTAAGCAATGGAAAGTGGAAAGCTTCACTGCACTTTATTTATTTATTTTCTGGAGTCATTTGAATAAGGCTGAAACTCTCTCTCTCTCTCTCTCTCTCTCTCTCTCTCTCTCTCTCTCTCTCTCTCTCTCTCTCTCTCTCTCTCTCTTTAAAACTTAACCTATTAGGTAACAGGGAGTCTCCAAAAATCCCTCTTGGAGACATTAACAATAGACCTACCTGAAGGGGTAACAAAGGTCTCCGCTTCAGTATCGCGCCAGTGATCAAAGCGACCCGAGAACAACTATTTCAAAGGGGTGCAAAGAAAAGATGGTGGAAAAAAAGAATAATGGATGGAAAAAACTGAGGGAAGATGAATAAAATAAAAAAAAATGTTAAAAGATGCAAAAGAAGGGAATTCATCAAGGCAGTTCACAGGCGTGAGAGAGAGTGAGTTGCAGTAAGATATTCGATAGAGGTTCTCCATAATCGCTTATTTTTTCCCTTTTTTATTTCTATATCTCTTTCTCTTGTCCTAAACAAGATGCGGAAGAAGAAGAAGAGGGTGTAAGTTCTTCATAGTCGCCTTTTTTTTATTCTTTCCTTTCTATCTCTCTTTCAACATGTTGTCCTATACAAGAAGAAGAAGAAGAAGAAGAAGAAGAAGAAGAAGAAGAAGAAGAAGAAGAAGAAGAAGAAAGGTAAGGACGATTTTTTCTTCTTCTCTTCACTTTGGAATCGTATTGGTTTCGGTCGCTTCAAAGGAGATGTTGGAAGGATCTGGTTGCCATGAAATAAAGACAGGCTGCTCTGTAAAATAGACACTTTAATGCAATCTCTCTCTCTCTCTCTCTCTCTCTCTCTCTCTCTCTCTCTCTCTCTGGCGTCCTATTTTTTGGATATGGAAGCAAGGAGCAAAATTTACCAGAAAAGGGGTATTGTGGAAATTTTGACATTCTGCTCACTTTAGTGGGAATAATTATTCGTGGGATTCTAAAGAAAAGATATCGGCTGAAGGAAAACTCTGCAAAACATCTGAAACTTTCATCAATACATTTTTGTAAATCTCAGTCAAATTACGGTTACTTAGTTCGGTTTTCTAAAGCATATCAGTTATAATTCCAAATACAATTATTATTATTATTATTATTATTATTATTATTATTATTATTATTATTATTATTATTCTTCACAAAAACCTCATGATAGCATGAGTCACTAAAATGGTTAATAGTGTCCACAATGATGCAGGTGTAAATATATGTTGAAAATATATACAAAACGAGATTGAGAAGGAGAATCGAGCAGGCTCTCGAAAGCTCGCATCACTGTGGATTTCTTCACCATCATTATTATTATTATTATTATTATTATTATTATTATTATTATTATTAGTAGTAGTAGTAGTAGTAGTAGTAGTAGTAGTAGTAGTAGTAGTAGTAGTAGTCATCCTAAAATCTCCATGGTATAGGTTGAAACATACACGTACAAAACTGCGATTATTATTATTATTATTATTATTATTATTCTACTTTACGTAATTCACTTTACTCTTAATAAAACTTTGTAATTCCCTGTTAAGAATTATTTTCATTTTTATTAACCTTCTGAAAACTCTTTAACACAATGTAGAACAGACGCGTCAAAATTTGGAAGATATTATTATATATTATTATTAGTCTACTTTCTGTAGTTATATTTACTGTCATATTTACTCTTGTTAAAACTAAAATTTAAACTTCTCCCCATTATCTCCACCCCTTAGTTTTCAATAAGTCTGAAACTGCTTTTTGCCATTTACTGTTAGGGATTACATTAGACTTGCAAATCCCCCTCCCCACTTTTTTGGTAGGAATATGGATAAATGACTGAAGGGTAATAAAAGAGAAAGAGATTATACATATCGGTGTTTATACGACTCAAATAATTTAATGAAAAAAGGAGGTCTGCATTATATACTGCATTATAGAGTCCTTCGTTATAACTAATTCGGCAAGTGATTTGAAGAGAAGGGATAGGCAAAAAGAAAGTGTGGATTTCCGCACTTTAAGACGACCAATTGATGCAGTACCAGAATAAGGGAAGCAAAATGTCATGCATGTGTTAAGCACAATATTTTACCCTCTCGAAGTAAGTCATCTTCTTATGCCCTCCCTGGAACGTCTGATAGGGAAGCTGCTAGTATTTGTACTGAATGAAGTTGGAGACGAGAGGGATTGCCTTACAGCACCTCGCATACCTTTCAACCAGTTACATCTAAAAATACCACAAGGGTAGTTCAAGACATTCGTGATGAGTTTAAATGTAATTTTGTGTCACAATAGGATGAGGTTCCTTGGCAATAAAAGCAGGAGTGAGGAAATTCTCCCTAAACGTGCCCAATGTGAATGCATTCTTAGGTTTTTATTTTTTTATAATATTTATTAAAGTAATTGACCATTTAATATTAATTTTCTCCTCAGCCTCTACAGTATATTGGCAAGGCTGCCTATCTGTCAGATATAAATAAACGTATGTGGGATATGTACGATTCAAATGTATATGATAAGACATATTGGTTTACTAACCATACTTGTACAAGTGGTTCCTCGTAGTTTCGTGCGCCCAGTGATGAAATAAAAAACGTCCAGTCCCAACTACTTTCTTTTTCTCATTTCTCTTACTTCACAGTTCATTTAACGCCTCAAGTTGTGCCACCTTCTCGTGTTTTCAACAACTCTGCTGTCTCTTTTATAAAATTTGTATTTTTTTTAATTACTGCATTCATATGACCATGCCTTCCACAGTTCAAGGGAAATTTCATTAATGCTCTTTTAAAAGCACTGTTTGAGCACTATAGCACTTGTATCATCCATTGGATAACATCTCTAAGGCAGCAAAATAACTACAATGCATTGCAGAGGCCGTGAAATAGTGTTTTTCGTAAACAACTTTTATACCCACGTATGGATTTCCATGCTACTAAAGCACTGAGTGTTTCTAACACTGTCCTAATTTATGGTAGTACACTTAATTGACAGATGTGCTTAATAAAGCCGTTTACTTGAAAAAAAAGCCCAACTTCTTGCCTTTCCTCAGAGCGTTTCGAACAAGGGGTGCTTTATGACGTTTCTGTGACGCAGAGCCATCCCCCCTTACCTGTCCCCCCAACCCTTCCTAGTACAATCGGTAACCCCTGTACTCACCTGTCTACCCTTCTTCCCTCCTTCCTGCCCTCTTTCCTCCATTATCAATATTATTTATTTTCTATAACATGCAATGTACATATATAATGAACCCAAAGAGCAAAAAAAAAAAGGTTCTATGGTGGTTGATAATTCCAAAATGTTACTACAGGATGTGCACAAAATGAGTGGGTGCTTTACACGAATTATCGTATTTGGTAATCTATCGCATTTGATTGGTTTAAGATGTCTGGAAAGTTTTCTTAGTAAGTCATAGTCATGGTAATCATCGGAAGCAGTTGTAGATCCACACGATTTCAAACACCTACCACTGTATTCACGGCAAATATGTTGCTTTGTCCGCGTAATTGCAAAACTACAATTGCGTTGAAACTTTGACATTTACAACATGGAAAAAGAAAAGCAGTCTGAAGGTTAGTTTAAACTGGCAAGTGAATCATGATTTTAATAATTACATGATGTATTGTAATTTATTGTTAGCCATTCGGTTGTAAACAGGGAAAATGAGACCGATAATCACAAATACCCATCCACAACTAACCCCCCACACACAAGTAGGATATCAGGTCAAACTTTCCGCCCACCCAACTAACCACCCACCACCCACCACCCACCAGAAAACAGATATACATATATATATATATATATATATATATATATATATATATATATATATATATATATATATATATATATATATATATATATATATATATATATATATATATATATATATATATATATATATATATATATATATATATATATATATATATATATATATATATATATATATATATATCTTTTCCAACAGGACGTTCGAACGTGTTGGTGATGCTATGGGATTGACACCGAATGGTGTGCAGGTGTTGGTGAGCCGTAGCAGGAGTTCTCGTGGGGGAACGGATTCACCGTCTGCAACACCACCTGCATTATCACCCAACATTACGCCACCTGTCTTTGACAACTTCACCGCAAGTGCCATTCGGAGGCATGTACACGCTACCTTTGTTGCCAAGCAATTTTTCACCATTGCTACCTTGGCGGATGAACTTAAAAGGTCAAACATCATCCCTGGAGAGACCTTGGAGAAGGCAGTATGGCGAATTCTGCACAGCATGGGTTTCCAGTACAGACCATACCAGCGGAAAATGTACTTGAGAAAGGAAACTCCGGATGTCGTTTGCCACCGTATCGATGCTTTGCGAACATTCAAGCAACATCGTAACGAAGGAAGACGAGACATGGTTCACCTTCAGGATGCACCACAACAAGGAGTGGGTGGACACCTCTCAGTCTGACACCAGTTCCACCTACAGCCGGCAGGTGCCACCAGGAGGAGAGAGGTTTGTGGTTGTCGCAGCTGGTACAGATAATGAGTTTGTAGAAAACTCATGCCTGTGTTTCCCTGCTAAGAATAAAAATGGCGACTACCATGGGGAAATGAATTCCGAAAAATTCATTCGGTGGCTGACGTCACAGCTCCTGCCATCGCTAGCTGAGTCATCGGTGCCGGTGCTTGATAATGCACCCTACTACAGCCAAATGACGGAGGAGAGACGCTGCCCAACAACAGCTACAAAAAAGGAAGATTTGGTGAATTGCCTCAAGTCCCGCAAAATACCATATCCAAAGCACGCAACACGCCCAAAGCTTCTACAGATATGCAGGCAGAACCGGGCAAAACCTATTTACACCCTGAGCTCAACGCCATCGACCAGGTGTGGGGCTGCATGAAGCGACAGGTGCGCTCCTCGTTGCAGCCGTTCACCCATGCTGATCCCCACGCCAGGCTTGAAGAGGCCAGGCTTGTGCTGTCAGAAGACCGAGGTCTTTTGAAGACAATTACTGGTCGTCAGATCTTGTAATCATCAACACTGAAAGCGACGACGAAAATGATATGTTCCTCGATTGTGATGATGATTAAATAATTATGTCCACTTTTGGGTTTCTTCTGTCCACCCATTATTTATCTATGCCTTCCTGTAATTAGCAATAAAATTATTTTAGAAAAGCAATGCTAATGAATTATTCGATGCCGAAACTTAAATATTTGCCAGTATATCAGATGGTCTTAAGGCCCATTTTAGCTTGGCATTCTTATAAAAATAAATATATATAAATAAATATATAACTCAAAATAAATAAATATAACTATAGATTAAAACATAATTATTTAAAAACATTTATACATCATCATACACTATATTAATTTGCTTAAAAAAATTTCGTTATTACCCAGGATAGGTAAAATGACATTTAACCATAAGTCAAACAACCAGTTGATAAGGTATAGTGGAGGATACGCTATACCGACGTCACTGATGCACGTCACCACTTCTGCGGATGGTTGGCTAAGCGCAACTTTAACCTTATTTTCTTTAGTAAAAAAGTTAATGAAACACATATGGCACTGCAAAGTACTTCCGAAAATTAGGACGGAGTTTGAAACACTCAATGCTTTAGTGGCATGGAGATCCATAAGTCGGCTTAAAAGTTGTTTACGAAAAACACTATGTCATGGCCTCTGGAATACACAGTAGACGAGACGAATCCATTTATTCGAAGAAACCCAACTACAGGAGTCTTGAAGATAGTTCAGAACCACGCGAGCACTGAAACACTAGTTAGACGAAAACAACCCCAACACGAGCTGGGAGTAATTCTAGTCAAGCTCTCTCACTTCTGTTTACACTATCTTGAGAGCTTTACCTACAAAAAATCTGGCTAAAAGTCTACTGTGTACATGCACCATTGAAGTTTTGAACTTCAGCCTAAATCTTATTATTCAAGGAAATTTTATTGATGTCAAATATTTGCAATAAACTGACTCCAGGAATAACTTCATGATATCATTTCACCAAGTAAATGCCTTCAGGGTTTCGTAACTTAAAAGTAACATTCCCAAGAAATGCCAAAAAAATATGGAAGTCTCTTTTTCAGTTACCTATTACATTTTCCATGTATGGCTCTTATAAAATAAAGTAGGACTCCTCAGAACTATTAGTTTGTGGCTGATGAAAGAAAAAGCCAGACTTTTTAATGTCTCTCTCTCTCTCTCTCTCTCTCTCTCTCTCTCTCTCTCTCTCTCTCTCTCTCTCTCTCTCTCCCGCCTTTGTGTGTGTGTGTGTTTGAAAATACTCTGGATGGATGAAGTATTACAGCAGTTTCCCCTAGATGAAGATATTCTCTATCAATTATAATGAGTTTCTTGGTATTATCTGGAACACAAAGGAAATGGCAAATGTCGGCAGAAGTTCCGAATATACTTTCCATGGACATCCTTTTGGATATCAAACTAAAAGAAAATAAAAATACCATGCACTTTGAAAAGTCACTGATGGAATAAATTCAGGATTCATGAAGTCAACACATTCGCTTCTACAGTCCGCAGTTAACTTTCCCATCATCACGAATTATGTTCATTAACGAAATAAATTTTTCCCATGTACTTTACAGCGATCTTTAGCAATGCAAAGAGGCAAAATGACTGAATTTGCACGCCAAAGCCGCTCGAGTAATGCCGGGTAATGATTACTTATCTTTAGTCATAACATCAGTAATTGCTGTGCCTGTTAGCATAATGAGAACGAGGGAATGATATTGCAAAGTGGTTTGACCGTAATTACGTTCATGATGGGAGTTTTAATGCGATAACGATGAGCATTCACGGGCAAGAATTGGGTGAAAATTGTCTGAAAGCCTGATATAAGTCTTTAGCTTTTCAACCATTTCCTTTTCAGATTTATTGATTTCATTCCGTTGCCTTGTAGCGGGATTATATCGAGAAGTTGTGCGTATTACTCGTTTTAAGAACCGTCATCATCTCAAGAAGGGAAGTCTATTCACTTTCTTAAGAAATGGGTGCTACTCGTTTTCTAGAGTAGCGATCGCTAGTCGGTTTGTATGACGTCAGGATCTGCTTTTGGCTTGATGATAAGGATCCGAATTTCTCTTACAAAAAAACAAGTAAAAAATTGGATTAGCTGTCAGAATAAAATCTTTATTTTTCTATAAGACAAAAAGTCAGTCAAACTGGCTCAGTAATCTCTACTGCCTTTAATTGAAGTCTACTTTTAATCTCACGAAACCGAGGACCTTTAAAAATGTGCGAATGGCCTTTTAACAATGACTATTTCCGACCTTATTTTTCGTTAATAAACCTCTAAATCCTCTCCATATGGAGCTTTGTTAAACATTACATCAGCTTCCTTTCTCGGATACATCAATGAATTATATCACCACGAAAGCGTCACCTGGGACCAAGGTATCAGCTAAATTGGGTTTTACTTAATCGATTTTAAAGCATTCCGAGAGACTGATTGATTAGGTCGGAACGACCACTCGGGGAAAGGGCATCTGATTTTAATTCTTACACAGAAATAACATCTAATTTCTATCTGCACTTTACTGGACCGATTCCTTACAAATGTCGTTCAAGAGTGCTAACGTTTAAAGCATTCCGAGAGACTGATTGATTAGGTCGGAACGACCACTCGGGGAAAGGGCATCTGATTTTAATTCTTACACAGAAATAACATCTAATTTCTGTCTGCACTTTACTGGACCGATTCCTTACAAATGTCGTTCAAGAGTGCTAACGTTTAAATTCAGAGCGATGTCAAATCTGGTTATAATAAATGTCAGTTGCTGAATTTTGATCTCTTATCTCTTTATTGCCACTTAATATTTTAATATTTTTTTTAATTTACAATGGAGTGATGAAAATTTGATTAAACAAAAAATGTAAAACGCCTTCTATACCTGTATAATATTCATCAGTAGTCTTATGATCTCATTATCAAATGCATAATGTATAGTGATTGTGTCTATTTATATCAATAGAGCACTTGGAAACAAATATATAAACATAATTGGAGCGAATACATAAACACGCACACACACAAACATGTGTCTGTACACAAACATTTAGTCTGTAACATCCATTTGTATATGATTACATATATAATCCCGGGATGTCTGATATGTATGGATTGTATGTGTATACAGACCTCTACGATAGTATATATATATATATATATATATATATATATATATATATATATATATATATGTATATATAATGTATGTATGTATGTATGTATGTATATATATATATATATATATATATATATATATATATATGTATATAAACAAACATGTATGTATGCATGTACGAATGCATATCTATTTCTGTTATGAATTTTGTAACAAGCCTCCAAGAAAAACTTTTGTAAATAAACAAGAATGCAAAATTAGGAGGATATTATGAATATATATTCATGTTTTTTTCAGTAAGGGGTTGGAGGCATATGTATATTCCGGAGACATATGTATATTCCTTCGCAAATTAACTGAAACCACGATCCATTCTGTGTAAGATTCAAGACCTAAAATCCGAGTTAAGAGGAAAATCGATCGTGTCTTCAAAATATAGTCATAAGCAAAGGATTTCTTTCTTCAAGAAATTACAAACATACAATATATATATATATATATATATATATATATATATATATATATATATATATATATATATATATATAAATAAACGTGAAAAAAAACTGAAACAAAGCTTTGTCTTTACCTTCTAAATGGAAAGACCTCGACTTCATTTAGCGTCAACAGAGAAAAACAAACTCCAACAAATTCTCCAGCGCACTCTGTGCTCTCAGCTATCTGAAGTATTCGTTGTTTTTTTCAGACAAATCATTCTTCTCTCTCTCTCTCTCTCTCTCTCTCTCTCTCTCTCTCTCTCTCTCTCTCTCTCTCTCTCTCTCTGTTATCTAGCTCTCCACCAGTTGGCCTAATGGCGTTATCTGTTTCCTTTCACTGCAAGTGAGCCGGATTTTCAGATTTACTTCAATAATTCCCTTTTTAATCTCTCTCTTCATTTCTATAAGATACACACACACACATTGTTTAAATAATTATATATATGTGTATGTATACATTATATATATATATATATATATATATATATATATATATATATATGTGTGTGTATATATATATATACATATATATACATTATATATATATATACATATATATATATATATAATATATATATATACATATATATATATATATATATATATATATATATATATATATATATATATATATATATATATATATATATATATATATATATATATATATATATATATATATATATATATATATATATATATAATCTTTCAGGTTGAGAATTTGCCTTGCCATTCAGTTTGAGAGGTTTATTATGCTTATCGAACTTTTGACAAATTCCATTCCTTGTCAGTGACACTTTTCTGGTATTTCCAGGAGACTGGAAATGCCTCTTGCTTAGAACTATAAAAATAAAAATAAATTAATAAATATAAAATTACAATTTTAATGTCAAATACTGAGTCCTTTCATTGATAAATGAAACATATAATTCATCTGATTTTGGAGAAATCATTAATTAAAATAAAAGCTTTAATTTTCTCTAAAAGCGTTTTTATACGTTTCCACAACTGAAAATGATTGCAACATAAGCTAGGCTTATATTGCAGATTTTATAATCCCAAACATTCCCACAATTTTTCAATATTGGCCTGCAACAAAAGATGTGCACTACAGCATTCGGGTATTTTTGCCTTTTTAATTACATTCAAACAAACTATAATCTTAACGTGTTCATTTTTGAATTCCATTTGGAATCAGTTGTGCAATGTAAGCCTTTTAAATTCTTTTTAGTCCCTGTTACAATTGGAATGCAATAATGATTTTATCATATTTCGCGATTTAAAAAATAATATTTCGTACTAGTATTTATCCATTTCTAACGTCATTTAAAAGTTAATGTAGACCCTTTATACATATTCAATTACTGCTTCTTTTCTAAAATTTCGTTATTTCGTTCAAACTATGTTTTTTGTTACAGATATACGTAAATTTTCCAATAGAGCTTAAAAGTAAACATCTCTTCTGTATCTACATCTGTCTTTTAAAACCATATTCACGAAAAAAATATACTTCCTTTTTTCATTCTTATAAACTAGTTTTCAACAGTTCTGAGAAAATCACCTGAACATTTCAACATTCTGGCTATGGTACAGCAGGGGCAGTTATATAGTTCTGTACCTGTTCAGTAATACTAACTTCCATTAGTGAAAAAAAAATCCTTGCCTCAAAGAAATATTCGCAGGAACAACCCTGAATTTCTTAATGTCCAAAGCAAAACAGAGTCAATTCCAATATCGAATGTTTGTAAAATTGTTCAAAAGCATACATGTACCATAAATAGCTTTTAAAACAAAATAATATATTCTTTTGCTCATCTGAAAAAGGTTGTACCATAATGGGCACACAGGCACACGTCTACCATAAATAGCTCTTAAAATATTATATTATTTTGTTCATCTAATATGAGAAGCGTTGTACTGAAATGGCCATTTATTATAAAGAAAAGTATTTTTGAGATGCCTACAAGGATGATTGATCCCTTCGTCTGATATAAATGCTCTATCGAAAGTCTATCTTTAATCAGAATTTGGATTCGTTGCTATGTGAAGACACTTAACAAGTACACATAAGTAAATTCTGGATCACAGATGACATCTATCTAGTCTAAGGAATGTAATTTGGTTCTCCAAGATATGTATTCTCACTTTTTTTTATGCTTAATATAAAAAAAAAGGACTAGGTAGCCAGTTCGTGGGTAGAAAAACAAGTTGTATAACTGTAATATGAATAATAAAAAATAACGAAGAATTTTATTTTGGAGAGAGAGAGAGAGAGAGAGAGAGAGAGAGAGAGAGAGAGAGAGAGAGAGAGAGAGAGAGAGAGAGAGAGAGAGAGAGAGAGAAGTATAACAGAAATATATTAAAATATTAAAAGGAAAAATTAAAAGAAGAAACAAAGAAAGTTACAGAAACAGGGAAAGTATGTATGAGAGAGAGAGAGAGAGAGAGAGAGAGAGAGAGAGAGAGAGAGAGAGAGAGAGAGAGAGAGAGAGAGAGAATAACAAATGCGATATTTCCATTAGAAAGTTAGCCATTTCACTCTCGGATGACAAATTTGTACAGCACAACGGGGAATGATAAAACGCAACAATCAAAGAGAAATACAAAGACGAGCAGCAGCAGAGAGAGAGAGAGAGAGAGAGAGAGAGAGAGAGAGAGAGAGAGAGAGAGAGAGAGAGAGAGAGAGAGAGTCTCCCCCAAACGATTCAGTGTCTGCCGTGACATATGTGATTCATTAAAGTGCCTGTGTATATCCAGCCTCCTGCTGGATAGTGGGGGAATATTAAGCAATGCAAGCGGAAATTCTAATGCACGTCATTCGGTTCTCTTTTAGAGAAGGGGAGAAAGGGAATAACGGCCCAGACGGAAAGGGGAAGAAGGGGGATGGAAGAAGAAGAGGACCAGAGGAGGAAGAAGAGGAGGAGGAGTAGGGAAATAGAGGAATAAAGATGAAAAATGGTTGTTTGCTCATACGACAAAAACAGAATTCATTCATGCAAGAGTATATGGATATAGACAGACACACATACGTGCTCACACTACAGCATAAGCTTACTTTCTCTTCATCTCTCTCTCTCTCTTACACAAACATACCCACTCCCACTCACATATATACCTACAAATACACACACACACACACACACACACACACACACACACACACATATATATATATATATATATATATATATATATATATATATATATATATATATTAATATTAAAAACTATTAAAACAGAAATCCATCTAATAGAAGGAGCCCATAAAAACGCAAAAAGGTAGAAAGTTATTGCTATATTTCAAGAGACCAAACTTTTTCCCTCTACTGGGAAGTATATGATTCATATACTTGCCAGTAGAAGTAAGCATACCTTAGTTTAACCAGACCACTGAGCTGATTAACAGTTCCCCTAGGGCTGGCCGGAATGATTAGGTTTATTTTACGTTGCTAAGAACCAGTTGGTTACCTAGCAACGGGACCTACAGCTTATTGTGGAATCCGAACTACATTATAACGAGAAATGAATTTCTATCACCAGAAATATATTTCTCTAATTCTTCATTGGCCGATCGGAGACTCGAACGCGGGCCCAGCGGAGTGCTAGTCGAGAACGATACCAACCCGTCCCATGAGGAACTCTTACCAGTAGAGGATGATAGTTTGGTCTCTGAAATACAGCAATAACTTTCTACCTTTCGGAGTTTTTATGGGCTTCCTTCCATTAGATATATATATATATATATATATATATATATATATATATATATATATATATATATATATATATATATATATATATATATATATATATATATATATGTGTGTGTATAGGATAGTACAGAACGAGAGATAGAGAATTTATAAAGATGGTCTAAATATTTGCATATTGCGTATTTGCACTCATTCTTTTTGTTAATAGATAACAGATACTTTACTTTCGTAATATCCCTTTAGATTATCATCGAATTGTGATAAGTAGGTCTTCTTAAATACTCTACAAGTCCTTCCATATTAAGAGCTGCATTATCAAATATCTATTTGATTTATTTTGCACAAATAATCGAAGTAATTTTCATGCTTATTCCTGGGTCACATTAACATTTTGTCTTTTCGTTCTTGAATCAGTTAGTCAGTGTAAACAAAATGAAATTTATTTGAAGGGAGACAATTTTTCAATGTATTACATCACGTAGAGTGTTGCGTGATTACATTCTTTTCTTACATTATTTTTATTTCAATAAAAAAATGTTCCATAAAATCAAACTCATGTCATTATATTTTGTTAATTTCTCGCAATTCTAGTCCATTACAACACCATAAAAATAAATGATTTTCTCGACGAAAAAAGTCCCATTACATGTTCATTTTTCATCAAATGTTCTCAGGTTTTTTTAAACGAAAAGCTCTAAGGATAAAATATTTTCGTAACTAATTATTTCATTGCCTTTAATGAAACTCACACTGTCCGTTTCATTACATTCTCGCTGCTTTTTTGAAAGCAGCATAATCATCATTATAGCATGCAAGGCCACCGAAGGTAAAGGACCTCTGTGATATTCGCCAGTCAGGGTTTTCCTGTGCATTCACTTCCACAAATCTCCACTCACCTCTAATCATCAAGTTCCAAGTAGGTCTGGGTCTTCAAACCCTTCCGAAGCCGTATTTTTTCATATAACTAACCTTACAGTTTGAATTCTCATCTCAACAACAAGGACTATTCTTCAGAAACAATATTATAATAATAACTCACACTTTACACCAAGATCTGGTCACTTTTTCATGACGAATCAACGCTTAATTTACTTTTAATTAAATTCCTTGAGCATTTCTGAACACTCCGATCAACAAACATCACACGATTTCCAGCTTTTTGTTCCCATTCAAAGAAACCAAGTCGCCCCCAAAGATGCATTTTTTTTTTTTTTTACCGAGAATAATAAATCGGTGATTTGCGATCAAAGTTCGAACATTCGGGAGCGTAAAAGTTCGGACATTCCTTTGGAGGCAAAATGGACAAATTCTGGTTCCGTTCTCCGCTTAATTGATTAACGTCCGGCGACTGCAGAAGGGGAGGAGTGAACGAAAGAAAGAGAGAAAGGAAGGAAGGAGGAAAGAGAACGTGCATTATTCGAAAAGGAAGCGGAAATGGTCTGATTTCATATTTTTCTTTTTTCTTCTTTCTATTCGCTTTCTACAAACAGAATGTGTATACTTCAGGTTGCTTTTATCATCCGGATTATGGAAAATGGAGGGTAAATGGAAGAAAGAGGAAATGCATGATTAAAAAAAATAAAATGATTTTAATATCAGCGGGAAATATTGCATACCTTTAATTATTTATTTACTTTATATTTCTTTTACAAACTGAATATTACTTTCATTGCTGCTATAATTATTATGAAATATTATGAATGAAAGGTTATCGTGCATTTAACGACAGAACATAAATACTTCAGAATATTGTTAAAATTCGAGTTATGAAATACGAAAGATAAATGAAAAAGGGCAAACTATATTATTAAAACGTGAAATTAGTTTTTAATTATGTATTTTAAACAGAATATGAAAATTTCTTGAACATAATATGATTACTTATGACTAACGTGATAGGGTTATGCAAAATGAACCGCAAATAAATAAAAGAAGTACGTAAATTTAAAATGAATCGGAAGCAAAAAAAAAAAGTTTCATTTTACTGCTGACCATACAAAATTTAAGAATTCTTAAATCTCTTCGCAAAAAGCAAATGTGAGATGACACAAAAATAAACTGAATAATCCGGGAAGGATGCAGAAATGTTTTTATTTCGCAAGTTCTAGATTTTCATCTTATTTTTGGAGAGAATATGAATAATTCAGGTCGCTTGAGTACCAAATATTATTAGATATTCTCTTTACTATCAAGATTAAATATTCTTTTTCTAAACATGAATATAAAAAGGTAAGTGAAAGAAACAAGTAAGTGCAAAAGTCAAAAGATTTGTAATTTTTTTCATTTTATATTTGCGCTTTTCACTTATTTTTATTCTAGCAGACTAACAGTGAATACTGCAAATCGTTTTTATAATCTGGATTGCAAAACATTCTCTTTATAATCCGATGCTGTATTCTAAATGGAATTGAATGATTTTAATTACGTATTCTCTTTAGAATCCGATGCTGTATTCTAAATGGAATTGAATTATTTTAATTTCGTATATATTAAGCTTTTTTCCTCACAGTTTCATTTAAAAACTTATGAGTATTGAAAATTTTCATAAAGCCAATGAAGGAAGACAAAATTTGAGAAATGTAACACATAACGGTAATGTGAATAAAGAGCATTATATTCGGTAATAATTTCCTTCAATCAACATTTGGCTCTTCTTTATCTATCTATCTGTCATAATGGAACTGAAGGAATTTTGAAATTGCTGAGGTGTTTATAACAACTTTTATATATTTCTCTATATATGTGATACATTGGATGGTACACACCATACGACTTGATGTTAACCTAAAAAATTTAGGAAAAAAAAATTAAAAGGCATCATCGAGCATACCAAATCCCCCGCCAGTTTGAATTCAACGTCTACATACAAATTTTTTCTTTAACTTTCACCTCTTTTATTTTTCTCCTTTCCTTTTCTTTTTTATCGGTCTATATTTGCATCGATTTGTATATATCTCGGGCTCCTCAACGCATGGGAAAAAACTGACTGTTTTTAAACCCTTTTCAATTTTCTTTCAAATTTTGATGGTAAATAATTCCGTTTCAATACAGAGAAAAAAATATGAACTATTTTTTTTTTATATTCTCCTTCTCTTGATTTCCTTTTGTTTCGTTTCTTATCTATTCACTCATTTTTATTCGATCTATTTTGTTGTTGCTTTGCACACCTCGTAGACATACACGCTAATTATTTTTCGCCTTCACTTTAAGAATTGTTTTTCGAGTTCCCAGAACACCGATATATTGCCATGGAAATGAGTGAATAACGTTGTTGCTTCTCAAGTTGGCGTTTATTAGACGAAAGGGAAAAATAAGTGAAATAATAACACTGGCTATATGTGGCATGGACGAAATGAGTGACAGCAAAAAAAAAAATGTGAATTTTTAAAATTTCTCTCATTATATACAAAGAACAAAATTAAAGAGTAAATATTATGAATATTTCTAACTTTGCAGTGCTACCAAAATAAAAACGAGTTTTTATTTTAATCTCCTGTCGCCATACATAAACACTAAATATAAGAGTAAATACTATGAACCTTTTCAAATTCACAGTGGTAACAAAATAAAAAAAAATAATGAAGGAGAATGTAGAAACTAATGGAATTCTCTCGTTTTCATTCAGAAATGAAGCTCGCTTTAAAAAGAACGCGCCCGGGTAAACAAATGCGCCACCGGTCTGTCGTCTGCATTTTACGCGGAATCTGATTCAAAAGTTGCATTTATATGCATGGGAATTTAGAGGCAGTAAATTTACAAATGCATTATTCAGCAGCTGAATGCCAGTTAAAAGGCAACTATATCTTTATTTACTCCGGTCTTTTTTCTATTGCTATGAATGTTTTATTAAAAAAATATTTTTCCAGAGATTTTTAGGAAGGCCTTTTTTTTTTAAAGATACCTTTTTCTACGTTTATTTTTATCCATGAAATATCCTTAAAATTATATACATACATCTATTTTTCTTTTTCAACTGACAATTCAGTTTCATATCACTAAACAGAAATATATTATTATATATTTTTCGTTTACCATTGCTGATGATAATTTTCAAAAAGATGACGTCAGTTATTTAACAGTATTTCAGTCGTACTCTTTATGTCACAACAACATTTTTTCCTTATTTACTCTATAACAATTATTATTATTATTATTATTATTATTATTATTATTATTATTATTATTATTATTATTATTATTATTATTATTATTATTATTTTATTATTATTATTTTTATTATTATTATTATTATTAATCAACAAAGAAACGGTATGGCTGAATAATATACATAAAATGCCAAAATACAAAATAAAGAAGAGAAGCTAACGTCATTAAAAGAATAAATACTAAAATATAAAATATAAAGTAAACAAACAGGAAAACAACGACTTCAGTCAACTAGAAAATAAGTGTTAGGTAATCTTTATTCAGTCAATTAATAGAATTGCCCAAAACAGGAGTTCCGACAGATTGAAAAGCACCTTAAAACTTTGACGAGTTGCTCAAGCCATTAGTATTCTGTTATAAATATTAAAGAAGCGAGATAACGTCTTTAGATTGAAGTCCAAGGCATTTAGATGTTTTAAGTGTCTACTTGCCGAAACAGATCATTCTCCTTGGATTTACTGGGAAAATTTCTTGGGAGACATTTTTTGTTTTAATAATAATAATAATAATAATAATAATAATAATAATAATAATAATAATAATAATAATAATAATAATAATGTGATAGTAGCAATATTTGTAGTATTACCGGTTACACACCAAACTATCTGAATTCTCATTTTATATTATACAAATGGCCAATTGAATTAACAGAGGAGTGAAATGCACACCAACACAAGACCAATCTATCACATTTTGGACTTGCCTCCCTTCCCTACCCGCTGCCGAGCTATCACTATTGACAGATATCACAATAGCGTCGGGTTTTATTGTCCCGAATTCGCCGTAATGCTATTAAAGTCTTCATAAATGGCTTAGCCTTTCCAATGCAGGATACCGGATACCAATACGGCATGTCCCGCTGACGGCAAAATCCCTGCAATCTCTCTCTCTCTCTCTCTTTCTCTCTTTTGTATGCCTTTCCTTTCATAATTTTATCGAAGGAAAGGTTACCTGGCTGTCTATCTACTTGTAAGCATACTTACTGTTGTAACTATATTTGACACTATAACTCCATCACCTATCCCCACCCCTTTTCCCTCTCTCTCTCTCTCTCTTAAACTTACCCACACGAACACATGCACGGGCGTGCATATACCCAAGCACACACACACACAAACACACTCACAGAATAATGCACACACTCATACCAGACTTGAAATGGTGGGCATATGCCAGCACAGGGTCTTGCACAATGGCGACCGTTAAGTTTTGGTTAGATTTTGATATGAGTGAGGAGGTTTGTTCTGGACTAATGGGTTCGGACACACCAATTTAGATCTTTTTTAAACGCTTATTGCTATATTATCTGTTTATTTTCTAATAAAGACTGAAAGATATTTCTCTTTTTATGGGTTTATTGCCGTTAGGTCAGAAGCAGGGACACATTTTTTTCTTAATTTTTATCAACTATTTTTCATAAATTTCCTCAATTTAATATATTTTATCTCACTTTCATGCAACTTATTATTTCCTCTATGTGCCATTTATCCAATAATCTAAAAGGTAATATGTATCTGTATATTTATTTTTTGTGTGAAACCAAGATAATCTGCGGGCCATGCACTCCGAGTTTAACTATCACTTTAACATTACTTCCAGGCACAATAATATAACTGTCTTCTTTAATCGCACCTTACAGAGCACTTTCCGAGACTTAGAATAGGAGCAGAATTGAATAAATAAATATAAATAAGAAATCAAGAAAAAAATCACCGCATGCAAAACAGCAATGTAAAATCTTTTCATTGAATGATTTTTCATTGAGTGAATATATATATATATATATATATATATATATATATATATATATATATATATATATATATATATATATATCTGAGCTGATTAACAGCTCTCCTAGGGCTGGCCTGAAGGATTAGATATATTTTACGCGGCTAAGAACCAATTGGTTACCTGGCAACGGGACCTACAGCTTATTGTGGAATCCGAACCACATTATGACAAGAAATGAATTTCTATCACCAGAAATAAATTCCTCTAATTCTTCATTGGCCGGACGGAGACTCGAACGCTGGGCCAACAGCGTGCCAACCGAGAGCTCTAGCCACCCCTCCAAAGAAGAACTATTCACTGGATTGATCTTTCCGTTTAGAACACTACAAAGAAAAAATATCTATCTATTTATCTAACAATCTATATATATATATATATATATATATATATATATATATATATATATATATATATATATATACATACATATACATATGTATTTGTACATTACATTGTGTGTATGTTTGTGTGTGCGTATATACGTATGAAAGAAACACTTTTAGAGAAAGTCAGAACTTCTGAATATTCATAGCAAATATTGCAACGTATGTACGACTACAAATTAATGTTTTTTTACGAGAAAGTCACTCTAAAAAATAAACTTTATGGAGGCCGTTTACTCATAATTTAGAAGAAAAATTAATCCACGTTCTACTTACGCCAGATTAGCTATAGAGGCTTTTTCTTGTGGTACAAATATCTTCTGGGGAAAAAAGTAATTTCCGGAATGATTTACCTTTTTTTTAACTAATTACCAGAAGTAGTTGGCTAAGTTATAAAGAAAAGGTACACATTTTCTCTCTAACTTTATCTGTCAATCTGTCTATTTGTCTGTTTTCTTCTGTTTTTTCTCTTCATTTTAATATCTTTCCTTTGCAATGTAAAATGAAATATCACAACCCTGACTCTATCTCTCATACCAATACAAATAGTATAGTCTTTTTTTTATCTCTCTCTCTCTCTCTCTCTCTCTCTCTCTCTCTCTCTCTCTCTCTCTCTCTCTCTCTCTCTCCATAAACTGAATAGCTTTCTTCTCTTGCACCTTTCCCTCTACCTTTCCCATTCTCTCCCATCCGCTTCCTACCCTTGACTTTCCCCTCTTGTATTTCTTTCTGTCATTCTCTCCTCCACCATGAAAATAGTTTATACATAGATTGTTTCATCAATTCCTTCCTCTCCCTTTGTCTTTCTGTAAATTGTCTTTCTATAAATTCCTTTCACATTTCTTGTCATATTTCTCGATTTTTCCATCCGTCGTTCTCATCAAATGAAATCTTTCGAGAATTATTCACGTTTTGGTCTATCGACTTTTTTTTGTTTTTACCTTTTGCATATTTATGATTTTTCTTTATTTGATAATGATAACTATTTTCTTTTTTACCTATGCAATACTTCCAAAATGGTTAAATTCACATGAGTTCGTATAAATTTAGCTAGTGTAAGAATGTGTAAGTGTATCGATAAAATTGTAAGATATTAACAATGTGTATGTATATATATATATATATATATATATATATATATATATATATATATATATATATATATATATATATATATATATATATATATATATATATATTTATATTTATATATGAATATTTATATATATATATATATATATATATATATATATATATATATATATATATATATATATATATATATATATATATATATATATATATATATAATGAATGTATACGTACATGTGTACAAATTCCAGTTTACACGAACACACTATTAAAAAGGTTTATTTACAACCACCTCCGCACACAAAACCAAAACGAAAAAAAAGTAATCAGGGAAAAATTTGCTTCGAACTGAATGATACAAAGCAAATCTAATTACAGAATTCCTAATTCTGTTTACTGAATAGATTTCTCTCAGTAATTTTTCAGCCTGTCGCCACAGTCTGGCCATTACAAAATTTGGTGGAAAATGAAACACATTTTTCCTGTGTGGCTGAAAATATTTGCGGCCATGAGATAATTCCTCCTTTTTTTGTGCGTGTTTTGAAATACGTTGTCCGATAACATTAGTTGATTCGACGTTTTATTTCACGATCAAAGAAGCTGAAATCATGTTGCGTTTTAATCTTGGTCAAGTCTCTCTCTCTCTCTCTCTCTCTCTCTCTCTCTCTCTCTCTCTCTCTCTCTCTCTCTCTCATTTCTTAGGTTAATTTTGAAGGGGATATGTTCATAGTCTGATGTGAGGAATGAAGTCCAGTTTCATCTTTGATTATGAAGAGCTCACATGCGGATGAATTTTGTTCCAAAGTCAAAAAACCTTGGATGGGTTTCTTATGACAATAATTACCTGAACAAGCGATACAATGTACCGGAAATTCCTTGAACAAAATTAACTATTTTGTTCAGAGAACAGACTGATTTCCTTCCGCTCTTGCAAGGTTACAAAATGATATTAATCAGACTTTTCAGGAAAATGCCCATAAAAATGAAGTATGTCTACCCTTGTTTGTTTGATTGATTTTTTGACTAGATTTGGCATAATTATTATTATTATTATTATTATTATTATTATTATTATTATTATTATTATTATTATTATTATTATTATTATTATTAATGTTCTGGAAATAAAACAAAAGGCATTTTAACGAAATTTTGAAGCCTACTTCCGCTTCAGAAAAAATGTTAACAAAAATTTTATATCAACACAGCAAATATAGTCAGATTTTCCACATCCTTAATAAGCAAATGACTATCTTTTTATTATTATTATTATTATTATTATTATTATTATTATTATTATTATTACGAATAATGTTCTGGAAATACACCAAAAGGCTTTTTAACGAAATTCTGAAGCTTACTTCCCTTTTATAAACTATTCTAACCAAAATTTTATATCAACACAGCAAACATGTTCAGATTTTCCACATCCTAAATTAGCGAACGCATGATATCGCTTCATAATTGCTTTGACAAAGATAAGCCTGTTTTGATATGTACCGAGAGAGTTGCTGGTGATGTTCTGTCAGTCACGCTATATGGTACGCAAAACAGAGCCTAATCTGAGCTTTAAAAATAAAAAAAAAAAAATATATAATTATATAGGTTAAACAACACTGCATGATTATAAGGTACTCAGGGGCTGTAAGCCACAGGTATCAGAGTTCTTATTTTTAGAAGTTGTAGTATTCGTATGGAAATATCTTCGCTTTCTTTATGAACTAGTTCTTTAATTCGCATATTTCTTTGTATGTAGCAACTGGAAAACATTCTTGTTACCATCTAAAGACCCGGTATTTCTGAATATACGCCTTTTACTTTTATAAGCAGAAAGTATATAACACTGGAAAGAAAGATTGCACTAGAGAAATGTCAAGGGGACACATCTATCAAAAACACTTGCCTTTAAAATTAAAATCAGTGTTAGATATGGTAACGGAATATGTCTTTAGCCAAAACAAAAAGCTCCACTTCCTGAAAAAAACCCGTCTTAGAAGACTTCAATGCTGAAATGTGTTTAAGAAAAAAGAGAGGGCTCTAAATATCCATGCCTTGTAAGTTCCTAATGAACAGTAAAAACGAGACTGACATGACGAAGTTCAAAATAAGACTCCAAAGAAGATATTTAAAAAAACTAAAGAGAGTTGTCTGCTAAAAAAAAAAAAGAATTAACCTTTAAGGTGCTACTGAAGGATAGGAAAGACAATGATAAATCTAAATAAAAAAAGTTTTTACTACGGAACTCTAGAGGAATAAAAAGATACTAACACATGGAAATAATGAAAAATGATAAAAAAGAACATGGCCAAGAAGACAGGGATTCCTCTTTTAGGAAAAGCCTATTTCATCGCTACAGGAGCTTAAGCCATACGACTTGGGCCTCGTATGAATTATTAAGTTGCTCGAACGACCGTGGCTCTCCATATTCTGGGTTATCCTACGTTCTTATTTTATGAAGCTCACTTATAAGCCCTATGTTTGTTTAACATTTCCCAAGTCGATGTTGATTGATGTGTGATGATGATGATGATAATAATAATGATGATAATAACTGTAACGATTATTGTAATTATTACTAAATCTTTCTCGTTCAGAACAAGACATCATTAAACAAATATAGAAAAACTCTGTTTTAAATTAAATTTTGCCAATGCAGCCATAAGGTTTAACAAAACGTGTTATTATTATTATTATTATTATTATTATTATTACAGAGAAAATATACTTCGGAGTAACATCAACACTCGATGGAGATATGAAACCCACTGCTGCTTTCTGGTATAAAGCGAAGGTCAGAGTTCAAAGCTATTTAGCTGGAACTTTCTGAGAGCATACTTGGCTCCCATCTTCTATTATTAATTATTATTATTATTATTAACTCGTGAAATTCACTTTACATAGGCATAACTTTAACTCTGAGACCATAAAATCCTTCCCTACCTCAAAACAGTATTGAAAATTTTACTATAATCTGAAAGTGAAGAGTTTCTTAGATATCTAAGTCCTCCCCTTTTCCAAAACTGGCTGACCAACGAATTATTATTTTTCATAAAAAATAACGCCTGCATTGGCCCCTCTCTATCGTCCCTATTAATCCCTTTTCTGTGGGACATTTGTCATTCACGAGTTTGACCTATAGTCATCTCATCACGGAATAAGTAAACAGTCAGGTACTTTTATTTCTTGCCATCATATAAGGCAAGATCACAAAGGGCCGTTAAGGATCTAACCTGTCACAAAAAGAGACGGTTGCAACAAAGGTCTGGAATACAATGGACTATTGGTGTTATTGGGGTATCTAGGTGGTGTGGTCTAACTAATAATAATATTATTATTATTATTATTATTAAATACAGAAAATCCTCTCTCTCTCCCTTTTTTTTCATTTTCTCTGACATCGTCTCTGACTATTCTGTTCTCCATTAGTTAACAACCAAACCTCTTCACAGTGAGTCGTACAAAACCCTTTCCTTTATTTATTTATTTATTTATTTATTTTTGCATTTTTATCTGTTATTTCACTGAATTATGTATAGTTTTAATTTACTTTTAGCTTAAAGTCGCTTTTTAGTTTTTTTTTTTTTTTTACTTTTAACTTAACGAATGTTATATAACAAAACTAGATTTCTTATAATTATTAGCTTATTTTAGCATACTTTTTAATATTGTAAAAATTAATTCTGTTTATAGCCCTGAAGATGGGAAAGGATTCCCGAAACGATGGTGTAAATAAAAAGAAGAAATGATTTCCGGTGTTCTCACTGTCCAATTTGTTATAAAACATGATTAAGACGCAATCGCAAAGTGATGTATTTTTCATGGGAAACATTAATTCATAATATCTGCTCAAAGCTGTCAATTGTTTATATCCAACATGTCATCATATGAATGAATCTACTGAGTCTTATACGCAAAGAAAAAATTTACTCGAAAAAATAAACTGGAAGAACAAATGAAAAGATAATTTTTCCTTAAGTTTCAAGTGAATCGATAGAAATGCTTAAGAACTTGTTTGTATTTTCATTTAATAGTCTAAAGCCTTGAATATTAATTTCGAAGAAAATAACCACTTGGATAGAGAGAAGTAAACAAGAAAATACAATTAAAAAACACGCAATAAGTATTTATTACATTCCTTGGTGCCCTTTATCCCGACAGCAGGAACACTTGTCCAACAACGCATCTTCAGATCTTTTCACAAGACTGTAATTCGATCATTCTTAACTTATTAATGCTATTCAGTCTTCTCTCCTTTCTTATTCTTCCAAAAATCAATGAACGTGAAAGTGATTCGCCCCACAAATCAGAAATTGGCATAACTGTAAAAAGTTCTTAAAGACATTTAATCAATGAGATACATTTGCTCTTTCTCTTTCGGTCCAAGTTTTACTAGTTTAAATATCAAGTTTTATATAGTTTATAATATATATATATATATATATATATATATATATATATATATATATATATATATATATATATATATATATAAGATGTGTATATATAAGAGAAAGAAAGAACGTCAGGAAGAAATGCTCAGCTCTAGTTTAAAAACAATATTTACTGTGTATGTATATATATACACATATATATTTGTATGTATGTGTATGTATGCGTGGATATGAACTGAACTCTCTCTCTCTTACTTGCTTGCTCTATCATACGTACAGACTTAAAATTATGATTCTTGGTCCGCAAAATGGGCGCATTGATTATAGGAAATCGATACTTGTAAATCGCCTCTTAATTTGAAGTGCGGATGGGCAGAAAAATTGGAAATATTACAACTCTATCAATATTCATCCAATTCTAATAGTTAACAGGGGATTAATATACTCTCTATATCTATATGTTATATATGTACATATATATATACAGTATATATACATATGTATGTATGTGTGTATATATATATATATATATATATATATATATAATAATATACAATGCCCTCTTAATATAATTCCGCGCTTTTTGGATATGCATATGATATCCAAAGGGAAGAATGAAGAGCCTGTGACGGCCGGTGTGTATATATATAACCACGTGGTTAGGTATGTGATTAGGTAACTATAGTTCACGTGGTTGTGTGTGATTAAGGTAACTCGGGTTCGCTTCCCGCGGCCGGCCGTCACAGGCTCTTCATTCTTATATATGAGGAATTAGCGAAGTTAAGAGGGCATTGTGGCTATTAGAATTACATATGTGTCTGGTAAAAGTGACCAGTAGTTTCATGTATATATATATATATATATATTACGTACATATATATATATATATATATATATATATATATATATATATATATATATATATATATATATATATATAGTATATACAAGTATGTACATAAATACATACATGTACATATACAGTAAACAGCATATATATATGTGTGTGTGCGTGTACGTGTGTTTGTGTGTCTTAGCGTACGTGTGTTTGTCAAATTAATGAGGCGTAAGTTAAGAAAATTTTTATTTCTCTTCGCTATGATGAATGATCTCTTTTTCCTCCTCGTAGACTGTGAAAGACAAGTAATAAAGGAGGAGGGTTCTTTAAATAATTCAAGTCGCGGAAGACGCATGAACATTTATGAGAAAGTCCCGCAGACTTTTTACATTCCTCAAATGAGCGAAGGAAGAGTACTGTATAACAGAGTATTTATGAAATAATGTCAACCTTATGATAATATTTTGTCCTTTACCTAACGGGAAGAAAAATTATTTTTCTTTATTTATCTTCTTCTCTTTTCTTACATTTTATATGCAAAATTATAAACTACATAAAATAAGTAATATTTGGTGAAATACTTTTTTCTTTTCTTTCTGTAGAAAACAAAAACATCTTTACACCGCTTCCTTCAAATCTATTAAAAAACAAAAGCAATAAGTGTAGTAAATCAGCTTGGTATCAATTTAAGTATTTTATCTCTACTTTTATAAATCCATAATTTCTCCCTTTTAAAATCTATCATTTCTTCCTCCGCTTTTGTAACTGACAATTGACGCATTTTCCCCGTTTTCCATTAAAATAAGTGAGGTCAGTAAACGTAACATTGAAGTCCTTTTCTCTCTCTCTTTACCTTCTGTAAATAAATTTACCTTCTGTAAATAAACACGAAAATTCGAGGGCTATGAGCAAATGCAGGTCTAAAGATTTAATGAGCATCACGTACTCCTCTCCGAAATGTCAAAATGGCAAGCTTTCCTGTGAACATCCGGAAATATTATTTTTCTGTGGATTTCGGAGCGCCGGAAGGCTTACACCTGATGATTTGGAGAAAAATCACATTTCATAAAAAGTGAAAAAAATCTGGGGTAAAAAAAAAATCTCCCTCCGGTAAAAGGCGGCCATGTCAGCCTAGGGCTGTTTCTTCTTTTAAAATGAAGAAAAACAGAAATGTATTTTTTTTTTGGGGGGGGGGAGGTTGAAATTCCAGGCTCCGTCTCTGACAAAATACACACATACAAACACACGCAAGCGGTTGCGCGTGCACACACAACAAAGAGAAGACTTTGGAAAAATAAAATAAGTTTTTCATAACTTGAAAGGACAACTTATTGAAAGTAAAACAGAGGGACGCCTCTTCGCTATTTTGCTCTGTGGAATAAGTTTAAATGATTCGCGAAGACAAACAGAAAGTTCTCGGATTGAAGTCTCTTGCCATGGCAATGTGATATAAACTTCATATCTTGAGTACAACAGAGCAGTGTATATTTATGTTCCTTCTCTCTCTCTCTCTCTCTCTACCTTTTTGTACATAAGCATATATGAATATATATATAATATATATATATATATATATATATATATATATATATATATATATATATATATATATATATGTGTGTATATATATAATTATATATGCTGTATTACACACACATATTTATACACATATGTGTTTGCTTGAGTGTACTGTATATGTATGCACTCTTATAAAATACAAAATGTGTACTCTTGCATGATATAACTTGTCCACTCGTACATTTCTGAAAATTTACAATTGCACATGGAATCTTTATTGAGCAAATAATGAACTTATGGAAGATTCTCTAAAGGCACCGAACACTAAATTCACATGTTACAGGCAATGACGTTCTAACGGAATTCTCATCTTGCATTCTTTATTAAACAAAATTCTGTACGCAGAGATAATATGTGCTCGATTGAAATAATTAGTGAGT
>NC_089746.1:48401511-48441511 GCF_040412425.1 Macrobrachium rosenbergii
TGATGGTCAATGTTGGCCCCTTCCCTTGTCCTCGTTATGGGATACGACAAACAATTACAAATATTTGTTAAGTGGATTCTCCTCCTCCTCCTCCTCCTACTCTCTCTCTCTCTCTCTCTCTCTCTCTCTTTATACATACATATATAGATAGATAGATAGATAGATATGTGTTTGTGTATATATATTTATTATATATATATATATATAGATATAGATATAGATATATGTCTTTTATCACATAAAATTTTTATTGTATAGTTTCTTAGCACTCATCTCACTAACATATTCCAGTGCATGTTAAAAGAGATGAGTGGCCCGCCGTACTATTAAGAATTTTAATTAAAACTGCATTGTGTTACATGTAATTGCATTTTCATTTTGAATAATGTAGTTATGGTAGCTGCAATGTAATTATGTTTTTTTGTTTATATTTATAGTTATCGCCATGATATTGATTATTAAGAAAGGAAAAGCTTGAATGATTTACCTTCAAATGAGATGTTTCATTAAGAATCTACGGCTGTATTCAACCACGAAATGCTAGATTTTACTATATTTTCTTTATAAATAGTTTGGAAATTTAACTTGTTTTGTATTTCAAATTACTTTCTAATTTTTATCTGTCAATATATCTATTAATTTACATTCATTTCTCCTTGAGATTCTCAACTTGCGTTGTCTGTCAGTCAAATTTATAAAATGTTCCTATCAATATTCATTTTATATATTTATTGATTTACATACATATCAAACGTAAATCTGAGCATTTACCAATACAGCAGAGGGGTTTAATGTCATTATAACTTGAATGTCAGTTGTCATATGGTAAGATAACCTTAGATATCTCGTAAATCACAGACCTGTTACAGCGTAACTTAGCGGAACAGACACCCCATATTTAGTGGACTTTATCTTCCGTGCAGCTAACAAGAGCGAAAAATTTGTTTCCCTTTTACCTGTGATAATTGTTTGCTGTCTTAGAGACTGGGGTTGGACTAAAAATATGGTAAATTCTATATGTCTTTTACTTTCCATTTTTAGTGAATCTTATTAATGTGATTTTTTCTTATATTGCAATTCATTATAAAAGCCATGTACCTTTAACATAATGACAAAAAAGACCCATGTAAAATCATACTCTTTCTACTTATATAAATTAATTATGCTTTTACTGTTATTATCGTTATTTCCTCTAACATTCTTGCAATTTTAAAAATATAACAGAACTCGAGCAGATCTATTATACTGTAAATAATGACCTTAACGAATTGAAAGTAACGTCCCAAAACGAACATGTATTGAACAATATCTGTACAGTTTGGCAAACGAAGGTGCATCTAGTTCTTTTTCTGACAAATAAAAGTTATGGATACTTACATCAAAACCCTTACAATTGCTTTTGAAAGTGAACTTTTAGTTCAGAAAAACTGAATTCTTCAAGTTACTATTTGATCCAATACGAAGAGGAATTTTTTTGCTTTGAAAAATGACTTGAATCAGATGAAGAAATGTATATGTTTAACTACAAGTCAGTGTCAGATTAAAACGGGCCGTCTAAACAGTACATGGTACCATCAAAGAAAGCGACAGATTCTGGAAATAAATGTCAAACGAAACCCTTAAAAGCTAAAAGGATAAATGGCCAAGTATGCATTTCAAGATCACACGTGTACTTTTTGAGCTTGCATAGTATCCCGAATTATTGGACTCATTTCAGCTCTAGTTAGTATCAATACAGATACTGACTTTTGGTTACGATCCCATCAAATTACATTTAAGGTTTCGGGAGATCACTCTAATGCTGAGACGTTACACACACACACACACACACACACACACACACACACACACACACACACATATATATATATATATATATATATATATATATATATATATATATATATATATATATATATATATAACAACAATATATATATATATTATATATATATAAACAACAAGTTTATGTGTACAAACAAGAGCACATGAGCAATTGCACCAGATATGTCACGAAATCTTTATAAATGCCATTCGTCAATAAGACGTCCGAACACTTTATTGTATCGAGCACTACTTACTTAATGTCAAGATTCAACATTCAAGCAAATTAATGGATACCAAGTGGTAATAGTATTAGGGTTATGGTCTGATAGTCTTTGGATTAAGGTGGTTATATGCCAACCCGGGCTCTTACTCCTAGGTTAGCCTGAAATAGCCTAGTGGTTGTGAAACTTGCTGCAGTAGGTATGGAGTAGGATTTCAAATATTCCCTCTGGATGGAACGTTATTTTGTACGTTCCCTTAAATCAAATTATCACCCTTATTACATAGGGAGTGAATTATACAAGCAGTAGTTAACTAACCATAGTTGGTCATATACATACATGGATACACATTTTATATATATATATATATATATATATATATATATATATTATATTATTTATATATATATATTGTAGAGCGAACTGGATATTAAAGGACGTTTGTAGCTTACTGATTTATATATATATATATATATATATATATATATATATATATATATATATATATATATATATATATATATATATATATATATATATATATACTACAGTAAAGGGGGCTATGATACCTATCATAAAGACGATGTACACACAATTACCGGTAATGATGATGGGAGTGATATGATTTATAATTTCAATATTTTTCCAACTTTTAATAAAGTAACTAATTTTTATTTTGATATCTTTCTTTCCTTAACAATGTGGCCTCATTGCGTTATTTTCTACATCTATTATTTTGACCACTTATCCCTTGTTTTCTCGAGTCACATGAGTTTTTTTAGTTACCCGTCCCATCGGCCTCTAATTGCAAAAATTGTAAATTAAAAAATGTAAACGTGTATCTTTGAAATTCGGCAGTTTTTTCATAAAATTCGAAGAATGACAATGGCATACACACTACACACCAGTATGTGTAAATACACACTCATCCACACGCACGCTTAACTGTCTCTTTACAGGGATACATAAAAAGCTGGCATTGCTTTATTGGGATACATTAAAAAAAAAAGGTTGCCATTGCTTTTATGTATCTCTGGGAAAAGGATACGAAGTGTATAAAGAAGGCGACCGATTATGCAGATAACTCCATTTGCCACCGACAATGAATGAACGAACATCCTAATGGGTCTGCCATCTCTCTTGGTACCATAGTGTACTCTCGTCTCAGAGAGAGAGAGAGAGAGAGAGAGAGAGAGAGAGAGAGAGAGAGAGAGAGAGAGAGAGAGAAATGGCACAATGGCAAAATGCGAAGAGAATGAGAGAGGATTGGATGAGGAAATGGAAGGGAAGGTTAATCCTTGTTAAAATTCCATTCTCGGCAGCCTGCGTGTGTGGGAAGGAAATAGGATGGGTTGTGAGACAGAAAGAGGGGGGTGAGGGGAAGGGGTGGGGAATGAGGTCACAAAGGAGGGGGAGTGTGGAGGAGTGAACGGCGGAGGGGAAAAGGGAACTTGTATAGGGAATTGTTGTCAGTAGGGTAGGACGGGAGATTGGTTGGTGGGGATGGGTGTAGGGCATTGGGAGACAGACAAGCAGGGAATTGGCGTGTATGGGAGGTCCCATGTCTGTCCCAACATTGGGGTTGTGTCCCCATTGTCCCATTGTGCCGATAGGCCTAAGTCGATTTGTGCTTTAGGGAGGCAAGGCTCCTTTTTAATGGCTTTTGGAAGAGAAGCGAGGAAAATATTATGAGAGTCATTTCAGAGCAGCTTAACTTTTTTTATTTTCTTTTTTCCCTTTATTAATCTTCGGTCCTTTTCTATCTCTGCTTGCCTGCTTTTATAAAACTTCTCGCTTTATCTTTTATTTCGGTTTTCTCTCACACATTGGTTGCTTTTTCCAGGCTCTAAGATTAGAAACATATCTATGTAAAAATAATCATATAAGACGGTATCCAGTTGTATCATCATATGGACAATGATATTAAATAATATATAGCCTACACACACACACATATATCACACATTACCACAGGTGAAAAATAAGAAACGGGGTGTAGGTCCTCATCTGCGGTAATGTGTGATAAATTAATCACGTACAAAAGTGATAATAATCATACATATATATATATATATATATATATATATATATATATATATATATATATATATATATATATATATATATATATATATATTGTATACACACACACACACACACACATATATATATCTTATATCACATGGCCCAAGGCACAAAGATAATGTTGTTCTTCGATATGAAACGACGGCGGTCTTTAAAAGTTTTGCAGTTGATATTTTCCGTTCCCTTTTTTCCAATATTTTCCTAAAGAAAAGATAAAAAAAAATAAATCTTTTCATTGTGTTATTTACGTAAACACTCTCTCTCTCTCTCTCTCTCTCTCTCTCTCTCTCTCTCTGTTGTTATCTAAAGTAACAACTGATTATAAGATACGCAAACGAAGTGACTTTTTCCATTTCCAAAATCCTCTCTCTCTCTCTCTCTCGTTGTTATCTAAAGTAACCATTGATTATATGATATGCAAACTAAGTGACTCTTTCTCTCTCTCGTTGCTGTCTAAAGTAAGCATTAATGATATAATGTTCAAAATAAGTGAATTTTTCTATTGTCACTCTCTCTCTCTCTCTCTCTCTCTCTCTCTCTCTCTCTCTCTCTCTCGTAATGAAATAACAATGTTATTACCCGGCGTGTTCGAGGGAGAGGAGAGAGACTGCCAATGATCATTAAGGCAATGGCCCTTCTGGTATTTATAATCTGCGTTCAAGTGCTGTCTACCACGTAGAGGCTAGAAAGATATTTGAAACCTCTCTCTCTCTCTCTCTCTCTCTCTCTCTCTCTCTCTCTCTCTCTCTCTCTCTCTCTCTCTGTTTTTATATGTGCGTAAGAGCATGTAGAAATATATATACTGTACACTTGACGTATGCATTTAAACGCATTCTAGTCTATCAACTTCAATTCATATATGAATCTGGGTTTCGTGAAGGGCATTTATTTAGAGAATTGAGCTGAACTAATCAAGCCATATAAGAACAAAGACAAACCTGGCACTATTTACATTACAGGAAACAACATATTTACTTCCCAGAAAAAAAAAATGATCCCAAATACGGTCATTATTCATTAGCCACTTCTGCCCTAAAGGAAGGGCGTGCCGCCCCCTTAAAAAAAGTCCCTGATTAGCTACTTAATTATATCCCGTTTCTTACAGAAGCAGTATTTATCCTCGGCGTATTCTCGGTAATTACATAAATAATAATCATAATATAAACACAGCTGGAAGAAGCCGTATCATAAACCTTCCTTCTTCTCCTTCCTCTTTTTCTTCCTCTTCAATAAATAGCGTCCCTCGGGAATTCATAGACACCCCTGTTATTAAGACATTTTCTTCGTTATGACTCCTCTACTTAAAGGTGATCCCATATCGGAGGTTTGTGTAAACGGGGTTTCGTTTCTCTTGAAATTGTGCGTCTAAAATGTATCCATCTTTGGAAATAACAAATGTTGTAGAAACTTTATGTATATAAGAGATAATTATTATGAAAAATAAGTTATCAGTAAAGCCACAGTGACAGTGAAAACGAGTGCGATAATGACCAAAACCAAAAAGAAAAAAATTACAATTACGATTTATTTCACCTCACCTCAAAGATATTTAGTGACGTCTGATGACCCACATAAAAAGGAGGAAAATCAGATGGCATGTACACCTAAGAATATTGAATGAGAATATTAAATAAGATAACGATAAAACTTAGACTCATTTATAAACAGTGGCAATAACATCAACATTTTAATACTGATAATTATCAATAATAATATCAGGAACCACGTAACCAGTATTTTATTTAAGGACTGGAAAAAAAAGTTTTTAACCAATTCCAACGAAAAAACAGAAACAACAATATTAGCCTAAAAACATCAAAAATATTAATAATACTACAAAATTTAAAGACAAAAATGAAAAATATTTGCAAAGTACCGATCACTCGCACGTCTTCATTGACTTGAGCATTATTATGAATGAAATAACATACGAATGACTCTCGTATTTCTGCTCACTCTCATTAGTCAGTCGATACAAGGGTTTGGTGGGGAGGGGCGACGGGGGGATAATAATTCATAACTTAAGACGAGCTGGGGGGGGGCGGGCAGTCGAGGATAGGGGAGGGGTGGTAGAGTCGAAGGGGTTACGAAATTAAGAAGAGGAAAATAAGGAAGGGTTTATGTAGGAAGTCCCAGTAGTCTAGGCCTTTCGGCGTGTGTTACTTCTGCTGTGATTTTGTTTTTGTTTGTTTTTCTGTTTTTTGTTTGTTAAATCGCTTGTTTTCAGTTGGAACGTTTGTGAGAATTTTATTATAATCAATTTTGATCACTGACATGGCATTTCATCAGAGGCCTATGAGCAGAAATGATTATGAACTGTCTTACGTTAAACACCAGAGGCCATGAAGACTGTCATAGCAACATAATCCATGTTGGTAAAATGAATGTGGATAGCAGGAACCCTGATGTCTTTCATTAAGAGCGTGTTTTGACATAAATATTAACCCCTATAAAGGTAGGCGCGCGCGCGCAAACGCACACACACATATACATACATACATACATTACATTATATATATATATATATATATATATATATATATATATATATATATATATATATATATATTTTTTTTTTTCACGTATTTAGAAAATTCGTCCCTCCAGCCCGTTAACTAGGAAACCAAATTTAATGGCGGCTGGAAAAGACTCCACGGGGGGGGATGAACCTATGTAGGCCTACCCACATAATGCCTGATTTTGGGGACCATGCCAACCTCTTAGCCCCAGCATCATATGATTTGGGGGGGAGGAAGCCATTAGGGACAGAAGGGCTAGCTAGGACCGTAATTGGCTGCTATGCTGACCCTAGTAGCCTTAGCCATAAGACCTACTTCCATTCGACCTTTTTGCTGGCTGAAATTGCTTTTCAGATCGACCTATGTACTGGGGCCCCACGCTTGAAACCGAATGGGCGACGCATCTCACCCTGACAGGACACACACACTCCTCCAGTGGGACTGACCGCACACATCATTAGTGCGGTCCTGCTGCTATTCACGCTGGCAAGGTGTCGAAACTTCTGCGGCCGAAATTCGTCTTCTGCAAGCGAGCTCCATGCACAGATGCAATAAGGTACATCTAAACAGCAACTGACCGCCCGTAATCTTTCTCTTCTCATGAATTTCTCTCCATTTTCAGTATTTCCAACTTTTCATTCTCCTAAAACATAGCCCTTTGCTTCCCACAGCCTAGCATGCACATTTGCCCTCATGACTTGTCCCAAGCTCAAATTAAATTAGTTCAGTGATAATAATTAGAGCATTCCCATCATAGTGTTACCATGTGCTAATTAAATCTAATTGATAAATTCCTCCATAGTGCATAAGTAATTTCATGTGAAAGTCATTTGATTTGAATGCTAACCTGGAATTCTCTTCCAGAATCCTGTTATCTGGCTCTTCGAGTGGTCTTTCCCTGCCCTTGTGAACCAAATAGCCTTAGACGTTTAAATGCCATCTTGCCATGTGCAAGAGTCTTCTGATATTCAGCAGCCTAGGGGCGCAGGACACAGTTCCCCCTCGGAAATCAAGTTGCACAAACTACCAAAAATCACTCAACCAGTCTCACAGCAGTAAATTTCATTTGCGTGTCAAATTCTTTCAGGGCTGTAGACCTTTCAGATTCAGTTATTTTTTATGCATTGTCTAGCTTTTATTGCACATTGTATGTGCCTTGCTTGCTGCTCAGTCAGCCCTTTTCATATTAATTTCCTGATTGCTCAATTTGTAAATAAATTCAGTTTAAAGTCATTGATTGGTTTTAAAGGTGACCTCCACTTGTCTGGTTACTTAGATGTGATATCCAGGTAAGTCAGTTTATTCATTACATCTACTGCTTATATTCTGAGCACTAGGTGTTGGCCCTTAAGGCAGTTGACAAAAGTCCAGTTTCATTCTTCCAACCGGCCTCAGAATGTAACAATATATATATATATATATATATATATATATATATATATATATATATATATATATATATATATATATATATATATATAATATAAACACACACATATATATATATATACATATGTTTTATGTATGTATGTATGTATGTATGTATGTATAGACATACATATATATTCATCCCTGCAGCAAGAAAAAGAACCACATTCTCACGGAGATCTCTATCCGTTGGAAGTAGAGAGAAAAATCCTTAATCCCGGGGTCAACAGCTTACCATCCCAAGCTTAGGAGAATCCCATATCTGTGTTTCGTTCCTTTTATTTGCCAATGAAACCAATCAGGAGGAAAATTGCCTGTATTATAGACAGTTGATTGGCCCAAGTTGAGGGAGAAAAATATTCTTTTTTTCGAGTTTTTCCGTTAAAAAAAGTATTATTTTGCAGTGCCTTTGCAAATTATGATGATTATTTTTATTTTAGTAACAGACGAGGTGAATTAGAGCAAGGTTAAATTACAGAAGTTGGACAGCTAAATAGGATGAAACCGAGGAGAATGGATGAAACGTAAATGGGAGAAAGCGATGCAGATGTTAGGGGCATAAGAAGGGACTCTTCAAGGAACCTTAAATACTTACAGTAATCCACGCAAGGCATACTGTAAATGGTATCCTTCAACGCTGAGATTGATAATAAAGGAAGTATTACTTTCAAGAAATCATATAAATATATATATATATATATATATATATATATATATATATATATATATATATATATATATATATATATATTTGTGTGTGTGTGAGTGTGTTCAGCGCACACTAACATGCGTTTGTAATCCATTACGCTCTGCTAAAACGTGAGAAAATATTACATACTCCTAAAGAGAGGTACTACTATTCAGTTCCCATGTAAATGGATTGTATTAGATGAAAACTGTTCGAGAAGGTCTGTATTGAAACTAAATCCTTCCTTTCGACGTCATTAAGAGCAAACCGCTCAGGCAGTACAAAGATATTAGTAAAAGCCGCAGCAGCGGCCGACCTGTGGCTGTGTCATTAACAACGGCAAAGTATTTGTGGTAAAAGTAAGAGTAACAATAGCAGCAACCATGGCAGGTAAAACAGAAGAATCAGCAGCATTGACAGCGCATTCAAAGCGGTAAATGCAGCAGCAGCAGCTTCTCCAAACGTTGTGAAAGCAGCACAAACAGTCCTGCGGACGATGAAAGTAGCTCTAGTAACAGCAACTCTAAGAACGGTAATAGCAGCTGGAACTAAGAACGGTAAAAGCAGCCGCAACTCCAAGAACGGTAAAAGCAGCCGCACCTCCAAGAACGGTAAAAGCAACCCCAACTCCATGAACGGTAAAAGCAGTCACACCTCCAAGAACGGTAAAAGCAGCCGCACCTCCAAGAACGGTAAAAGCAGCCGCACCAACAGTAGCAACTTCGGAGGCAGTAAAAGAAGCAGTAGCAGCAATATTATCAGCGACAGCTGAGCGAAGGTTTTATCAAATGGCTTACGATCGGCCATGAATGGGTAGGGTGAGAAAGGGGGAGAAAAAGAAATAGGATGGTGAGAGTAAAGAGGATGGGCTGGCTGAGGGAGGAGGGAGGAGGGGTGGGGAGATGCAGTAATGTAGGAGGGGGCGGGGAGGGGAAGTAATGGACAATGGAGGGATGGTGGATGGTTGGGGAGGGAGTGGGATGAGGGGGGAAGGGGCTGGGAAGAGGGTGGGGGAGAGAGTAGGGAGGAGGAAAGAGCATTACAGATGAAGCTGCGAAATAATCTCACCATCTCTTGCCCTCTTCTCTAATGGATCTTCTTAGTATTGACGTCGGGAGGTGGTAATGGTATAAATGCTCGCTCTCTCTCTCTCTCTCTCTCTCTCTCTCTCTCTCTCTCTCTCTCTATTGCCGTTCGCCGGCTTTCTCAGTGCCGCCTCATTCCTCTGTGAAAATAACTGCTATATTTTTCCCTTCATTGCCCTTTTTATTAATGCATGTCTTCGTTAGTTATACAGTTTTCTAATTGGGAGTGAAGGATACTATTATCACTATTAGTTAGAATTATAGGTCTTATTCGTTACTGTTAATATTGTTGGCTGCCCTGAATTGCAAACAATATTATTATTATTATTATTATTATTATTATTATTATTATTATTATTATTATTATTTGCTTTACTCTCCCTGCAGGAAATAAACATCTTAACTATCGATAGAAATTTGGTACTGCATAACAAAATTACCATCACTTACCGTTATTCACTCGTGTAATTTTACTCAAACAATGGCTTGCACGCTCGGTTACTTTCGTTTGAAAATGAACACGCATGAATGACTGATTGGATTATTTTTCATTTATTTTTTTTTTATCTTTTTCTTTTCGTTTATTTTGCACGGTCGAGATACAGTGGAGTGATTACCAATAAAATCTTCTTTCACACATCTAAAGAACTTTTTCAAATAACTGTTTTGAAATTAAATGTAACCTGCTATGAGTTAAGTTCATGAATAAAACAGTTATAAAAATTTTACACTAATAAGTAAAACAATGACAACAGCAACATGGACGATTGAGTATACGAAGATACATCTAGGTAAAAATATTAATTTGTTTTCATTCCATCTCTAGAAACTTGGCGTTGCAAAAGCTATGGTCTTCGACCGCAATACTAAAATTTTATTTGTGAAGTCTCCGAAGGAGCTAGCGCCGTCAGCGCACCTCGCGCGGTACACTGTAAGCATTACTGAATGGTGTTTGTAGCGTCCCTTAGGACTTGGCTGCACCCACTTTTTAGCCTTTCATTTTACCTCCATTCTCGATTGCTTTCTTCAATCTTGCTGTCTAACTTCCCTAACAATTACTTCTTATTGAATGTGAGGATTTCACCCTGTTCCATATTTTGATCTTTGTATTTTTTCTATTTTCTGGCTATCTTTACCTTGCTATCCAACCACTATAACTCCTTCTTTTCAGTGTCTGAAGAGCTGAATGTCCAAAAGTGTCCGAATGCGTGACTTGACAGCCTGAAGTTCACAAAATCATAAATCATTATAGAAAAGTCTACTCCATTTAAAAAAAAAAAAAACTTAGGGCAATCCTGAAGAAAACAATAAAATAAATGCCATCATTATCAGCAACAAAAAATAAACAACGGATGTCTTGGACTAACATACTGTAGATCAGAGTAATGAAACAAATCGGCTTCCCTTTGATCTCGCAATTTGTCGAAATGAAATCGTTTCCGGCGGTAATCCTCCAATTTGTTTGGTAAAGTGGTGGCTATTCGTATTGCTTTCAGAAGGTATTTGCTCCTCACAGTAATTATGTGAGCGAAACTTTATTTGGGTGAGGATCCAACATCCATTTCAAATTACTCTTGATACCAGTTCGTTCCTTTTTTACTGTAATTTTTTTTTATTTTGATTCATTTAGATACTTATTAATGGACGAAAATCCAATTTCATTCGGCAATTTCCCCTCAGCATAACTTTATTCTTCCTTTATGGCCGAGTGAACAGCCTAACTGAATTTTGAGAGCCGACTCTGCAGAAGAGTGAGCGCCACGCTTGGATTTGTATATATTTTTTATTCGACTCACAGTGATACTTAATAATGGACGGAAATCCAATTTCCCTTCGGCAAATCCCCCTCAACGCAACTTCATTTCCTCTTTATGGCCGAGGGAAGAAGACCGGCCCCCTTCACTTAATTTTTCAACGTTGATTCACTTTCCGAGGTCTGAAGTTATTCACACACTCTAACTGCGCCGCGCGGCGTTTCAGCCTTTTTTCTACCAATTAAGTCTTCCCTCTTTTTGTGGTTGAGAACAACCACCGGGTTTATAGGAAGGCAAGAGGGACTCATTATTATTTTCAGTTTTTCTTTCTTTTTTTCTACAGCAGCAGTAGTTGATTACGTCCAGCGATGGATGGGACGACTTTTGAGGACGAGTTTGCGGTGGACTAATTATTATTTGCGGTTTCGCGTGCGGTAGCGGTTTGCCTTTGACGAAAGATAGAGTGACCGTGCGCCAGTTTCGCTCGGCTTTTCGTATTAGTCGGTTCGTTGGTTAGGAATGATCTGGACTGAAAACCATATTTGCTTTTCATGATAGTAATGATGAGGAAAAAATATCAAATATATCAAGGTTTAATACACGAGACAAGGGTCTTATTTTAATCTCATTTTTAATGAACCTGAATGTTATTCAGAGCCTGCAGCAATAATGATAATAAACATTACTTAAAATTGACATTTCTAATACAATTGTGACTGTCATCAGCATTGTCCATGGCACTGTCTTCGGCAAACTAAAAGACTCATAACTTTTGAGAGAGAGAGAGAGAGAGAGAGAGAGAGAGAGAGAACCAGTGGACCTTGCCCACTGCCAAACCAAGTCAGACCAGAAAGACCGCTTTAGCTAACACTTCGGTAACCACAAGAGTGACAAAAGCTCAGTTTTCAAAAAAAAAAAAAAGGTATTTGGATGTGCCCTATGGTACTTCTACTGAAAGAAATCACTAATACTATAACTAATAATAGTGTGATTGCCACTAAAAATGAAGAAAACGTTGTCAGCTTGATGTTGATGATGCTGATCCTAAGGAAACTTTTAATAATAATAATAATAATAATAATAATAATAATAATAATAATAATAATAATGTTAACGTAATCAAAATAATTCATCGTATGACCCTCTGATCGAGAAAGACAAGGACCTGATTTATCTTCATTTTACTTTCCATAAAGTTGGAATTCCTTTATATTCACTGGATGATAGTTGGGGGAAGAAATTATCAGCTAAAATTAATATACAAACTTTTCCAGGCTTTCCCATAATTCTGTTAAGTTTTAATTGGAGTTTCTGAGACTGACGTATAAGCCGGACAGAATGCGAATCTCGGCTCTGAGTATTATTTTCAGAGAATTCCGGTGACTTTCATGGAGAATTTATTCTTTTTATTTTTTTTGGGGGGGGGGTAAATTAGTATTTTGGTGTTTAGATTCTTTTTCTTATGGCATAAAAATATGGGTGCAAAAATTATCTTTTTTTTTTTTTTTTTGCGGGGTGGCACCACATATCTTTAGGGGTGGTGTTGCTAGCCCTATAGCCCCCCACCTTTTGTTTTTTAGCTGCAGCTGACGCTGGTAAACATTTCCAATTGGGTGGACTGGTGGTCGGTAGGCCGGGAATGATCTCCGGCCTTGCCAACGTCAGTAGAGTGGTGTACTACCCGGCTATCGTGCTCACGTTAGCTGACTGCTTCTTATGTTACAAGAGCGTTCTGATAGCCCGGTTGGGGATTCAGATCCTGCCACGGACATTAAAATGTCTTCATTTGGATTTTAGGCTTTGTAATAACAAGCATATGCAAAAACTGAGAAGAAATCAAGAAGTTAAGAAGGTATTGTGGTTGTAAGAATTATATGCGGATCCGGTAAAAGTAACTGGCATACTTTTTATATATATATATATATATATATATATATATATATATATATATATATATATATATATATATATATATATATATATATATATATATATATATATATATGTATGTATGTATATATATGTGTGTGTGTGTGAGTGTGTATTGCTCTTGCCTTATCTCCGCATCCATTTCCCAACCGAGCAACATGGCAACGAGGACAGACAACGGACAGGAGAGAATTAATTCAAATCAATGAATTTTGTTGCATCGCCATAATCCCTGAACTTTATAAATTAAAACTGACGCATTTTGGAATCGTCGAGCTTTTGCAGCTAAAGGCTCAGCCTTGATCAATGTGTGCGTCAATGGCACAGGAGGCAAAGGGGTGATATAGGCGGAGGGGAAAAGGGAAGTTCGGATCTGGGGTAACGAGAAATACATAATAATGCTTTTATTTATTGTTTTTTTTTTCTCTCTCTCCAGTGGAAAATCTAATAAAAGTTGGTTAGATTATAATTCGTTTTGTTTGTCATCGGATTTAAATGAATGCTGCTATTTCACATATTGTTACGTGCTTACTCTCACGTACCTCATCTCTCTCTCTCTCTCTCTCTCTCTCTCTCTCTCTCTCTCTCTCTCTCTCTCTCTCTCTCTCTCTCGGCATTTCGGCATAGGAATACATTTTCATCTTTTGAATCAACTGTCATTATGAAAGAAGATTAGTCAGTAATACAAATACAAACGTGAAAATAAATACATCAGAGTAAGTGGTGCGAATAGGACTTGATCAGCTTACTAACATTTTCTATCTTGAGCTTCAAATTAAATTTGTTCTCATGTGTCAATGTTATAAATAATATCGAAGGTTTATTCCGTTTCAAATTTTGTCGTTTGTCTTATATGCATAACAATTTGGAAATATGTAATTACTAAACACCGCAAGAAAATTAAAAACACAAGAAATTCCCTGATAACTGAACGAAAATGTCAATCAGTGAGAATGGGAAACATTCGAAAAAATACAGGACACAGTTATAAGAGAGTGTATTGAGGAAACATGGATAAGGATAAAGAGGAAAAATGTATATAGCTATGATGAAATATGAACTGACGAATAAACTCATATTTGTCAAAACTGCGACACCATTCACGGGAAAAACACTGAAAATAAATTTCAGTACACAAGCTAACACACCAAGACATATAAATAACTATCTGAAGGACAGTCCCTAAAATCTGTTTCGAGTACAGTACATTTAACGAGGTTGTAAGTGTTTCACGTGAGGTTGCTGTGAGAAATATTTATTGTATTCAGGCACAGCTGTCCCTTCCTATAAAGTATTTCCTTTCAGAACCAATCGAACTGCAATGATTCTATAATGACATTGATTTTGATCGCATTCAGAGAAAGCACACACACATACATATACATATATATATATATACACAGAGTATATATATACATATATATAAATTATACATACATACATATATGTATATATGCATATATATATACAGATATATGTATGCATATATAAATATAAATACAGATATATATATATATATATAAATATATATATATATATATATATATATATATATATATATATATATATATATATATATATATATATATATATATATATATATTCACACACACACACACACAGCACTCAGCCACTCAGTATATACTGCAGACTACAAAAGCGAAATCGGCTTTTCGGTCTAACTAAGAGCTTTTTACAACGTACTTTATCGCTTTGTCCTTTCCAGCATGAAATGAATCCTCTTATCCGTACAGCTGCGTCGGGTTCGGGTTCTGGTAGCTTTTTTTTTTTTTTTTTTTTTTATTCCAATTCCGTACAACTGCGTCAGGATGGGCTAACTTTATTCCAATTTCAGACCCAAAATATCCATTGCAACAGGTCTCCCTAAACCTGTGACACGTAATAAGGCAATTAGTTCAGATTATAGTCAGCCAAAACAGAAAAATCCTTTTTTCCTTACTTGAGGCTGACTTCCAGGGAGAACTTAGTTGTTGCCTCTCTCTCTCTCTCTCTCTCTCTCTCTCAACGTTTTCCTCTCTCTCTCTCCACGTTTTCATTATGTGTATTTATTATCTAATTTTGTGTTTTCCTATATAATATTTTTCCCTCGGATTTTATCTCTCTCTCCATCTCTCTCTTTTACATAATAACAATAAATAAAGACCATACTTTCCCTCGTTCTATTTTCTTCAATGCCAATTATTTTTTCTTTCAGAATTCCTGCCGTGCAACATTTTCCTTATCATTGCATACCGCCAAGAAATGAAAGTACTATTTCACGAAAATATCCCTCACATAACTTAATAATTTCATGATCCATGACAATAAGGCAGTTGAGAAAATAGACAGGAACAAACGCTCTTCTCATCTGTGAATAAAAAACAATCAACAGACAAAGGTTGCCATGGTTTCAGTGATGAACATTGCAAACATATCACTTAATGGTAATTAATAGTTATGATACTCACATAATCACATGGGCGCGCGCGCACACACAAGCGCACACACAAAAGCAAACGGTATAAATATCCTCAAAATTTTTTAAATGGTATGGTAAACTTATGAAATAACACTCTTTCAGGATTTAAATGCCATGTTTTAAATAATATTACTGACTCATTTCTCTGTGGTCAGTGAATAGCATTATTTAATACAGTAAAGTCATATTTGTTTTGAATTTATGTATGTATGTATGTATGTATGTATATATGTATGTATATATATATATATATGCATATATATAATGTATGTGTGTGCGCGTGTGTTAGTGTGTGTGTGTGTGTGTAGGTGTGTCTCTGTGTGTTTAATATAAAAAAACTAAATGCAGGAGAAATAATGAGAAGCAGAGGGAATATGCAATTTCTAGGCGATGATAATGTGAGTGATATAAAATTTGTAATTTTCCGACCTATATCAGATATAAAACGAAAATAGCAAAACTAAACATAGTATTTTACTTTCAATCACCGATTTTAAAGCACCTCACAATAGAATAAAAACAATATAGATGAATAAGAAAAAGAATCATCCTATAAATGACCAAAACAAAAATAATGCATCAAGATAACAAAACCGAATCACATGCAAAAGTCACACAAGGACTCTGAAGAACACTCGAGACATTAACACACTGGACCCCTGGCCCCCCACCCCTTTCCCGGCTACCCACCCCCTTCCAGCCCCCGACACACAAAAAAGTGAAATATGCCATCCTCAACTCAAGTAACTTTTAAACTCTGCTGATTTATTAAAAAAGTTTACGAATGGTGGCAAATCAGGACCTGGTAAGCAACTTGTGTGCTGTCTGGGGGTATATGTGGGGGATGGAGTGGGCTGGGAGGGAGGGGGTGAGACTAATCCTGCACGGGAGAGGGTGTGGGGCGGGGCGACTGGAGGGGAGGAAGGGGGAGGAGGATGGGGAGGAGAGGAGAAATTTTTGTTGGAGGGTTGATGTTGTTTTAACGTTAAGAAATGTACATTTCGTTGTTTGTATTAAATGTTTATCTGTATTTTATAATTCTAGATTTTAATCTGCGGTTTTTCCTACTGCTAGCTTAACTGATAGAACAAATTAATTAGGTTTTAATTTGTAGTTTTAAACAAATGAGCATTAAATTATCAGAGAGACAGACAGATAGACTGACATGACATTTATAAACTGTTTAATTCAAATTCAGTGCAGAAAATCAAAACGAAAACTAACCAGACATTCAGTCGATTTCCCTGAACGAACGCAACGGATAAACACATTATCATGTATCAGTTATTGTACCCCCTTTATCACTGGCACCCGCCCCCCCTACCACAAACCTACATTAAACCTGTGTCTCCTATGCCATTAACGCACATTAATCAAGGCTCGAGCCTTCAGCAGCGAAAGCTCAGCGATCCCCAAATGCAACAGTTTTAATTTGCAAAGTTCAGGGATTATGACGTTGCAACAAAATCATGGCTTTGGATAAATGCGCGATCGTCAGCTCTCTCTCTCTCTCTCTCTCTCTCTCTCTCTCTCTCTCTCTCTCTCTCTCTCTCCATTCACTGTGATGTTGTGGATTTGGCAAATGGAAGCGGAGTTTTGGTAAGAGCGATTAAAGGCGAGTGGATGATTAGCTTTGTATTTTATTGGTATCTGTCATGTGCATATATATATATATATATATATATATATATATATATATATATATATATATATATATATATATATATATATATATATATATATATATATATATATAAACGTCAGCCATATTATTGAAGAAATACAGTAATGTCATCTAGGAAGGATATGAGGGCTTTAGGTTTCCCGGTCTGAAAACCAAATCTCGTATCGTCAAAATAAAATCATCGGAAGATTACTTCCTTTATTGACGATTGTGAGTTGAAAGTCAATAATTTAGTTTTCTTAAACACCCGTGTGTTTAACTGTTTACATAAGTCTCAGTTTATACCCAATCGAATCGAAATAACGGATACGCCTATCACGGGTTGATCTATTTGCATTCACACTTTTCAGGTAGATCTCTTGGTTTTTTTTCAGCTATTAACAGTGTCTGTTTCAGGCACTGAATCTTACTGCTTTTGTGTGTGTGTGTGCGTGCGTATGTGTTCTCAGAATTAAGTTAAAGCAGTAAATATAGCCTGCGTTGTATAATATTCCAGCAGCTAATGCAGCAATGCAGCCCAGTATTGCTAGCATAGTTTATCGAGCCCATAACGAGAGACTGTCATTATGCAGAAGGAAAGGGAACCCAAATTAAATAAAGTTTATTAGATAAATTTAAGATATTCTGTGTCTCTTTGAGCTGCCAGCTCAGGCTTGTAATTGGTCCTCAAACTCATGACAACGATCATGTGCTAGCAGAATGTGAGTATTATCACATTTTCAGTTAACATAACGCCCATAAAATGTGATTATGGGTTGATACTATGTCCAGATGTCAAAATGTCAAACCAGGAGAGTTGTAATTTGACATATTCTCTGTGGAAACTATACTTTTTCAGTTTTATTTTCTCAAGAATCATATGAAAAAGCAGCTACCTACAAAAAGAATGTTCAATCATTGTATAAGGTAAATATAAAAATATTTAAAATAAAAAAAAAACCTTCGAACAGTTCCAGAATAACTTAACTCGTTTTGAAAAATAATCCAGATCTGATGCCTTAAAATTTTTTTCTTAACAATAAGCAAGGGGATATTATTAACAACTGTCAATTTGCGAAGTCAGGAATAAACTATCTCACTTAAATTACCCATTTCAGGGCACTTTTCACCCCCTTTCCACTACGTGTTTTTTTATTATTATTATAACAGAAACCAACGAAATTCAAAGAAGACTAAGTCATAACAATCGAAATGTCCATTATTTTTAAAGAAAAAAATTACACAATTACGCAATTTTTTCCTCCCAATTCTTCGTGGAAAACAGTCCCAATTACTCGTTATTTTAGGGCGAATCATGAATGAGATCTGTTCCCCTTCTTGCGAAATGAATCAAAGTGCTCTTAGCGAGAGAGAGAGAGAGAGAGAGAGAGAGAGAGAGAGAGAGAGAGAGAGAGAGGCGTAGGCGACCTAAGAGAATTACTACTGTTAACTATCGATAGTTAATAATATATATAACTATATATATATTATATATATATATATATATATTATATATATATTATATATATATATATATATATATATATATATATATATATATATATATATATATAAATACCAAAACTTTACATAAATATTTCAGAACATGTCATCCAAAATATATAAAAAAATTAGAGCACTATGATTGTAACATGATAACTACAAATAAATTATATACCTTTATAACTCAATAGTCATCTGATATATTTCAAAAGTCGACAAACTGTGGCAAATCCAAATCTATGAAGGAACTCGCGAGACCTTTGGTTATGGAGGGTGCCATGAGCAACACCCTCCGTTGAAGGGGGTGAGGTGAGGTAGGATTTAAGGTTTGAGGGACAGGCTTCGTGGGAATTGGCGGAAGGCCCTGGGGGAGGTTGGGGGGTTGGGGCGTCTAAATCTCTCTTTTGAGGAAGCGCTCACCCATGGCACCTTACTGAAACTTTGTTATTAAACTGAGAAAAATACGCTTCGTCTTACTCGATCCGTCGTTGGAAAATTTGCTGAGGCTACTGTTTTGATATTTTGGGATTTAGTTACCTTGATAAATGTCACGTTTTGTTTCCTCTTTTATGCTTGCTTCGTTAGTTGTTGAAAGATGACTTGGTTGCCATGATATTATTGTTCACAAGCGAATGACGTCATCGCAACGAAAAAGTAGGAGAATGTTAATACGTTGTATGGGAGTAAACGTGAAGAAGGCACACACATACACACACACTATATATATATATATATATATATATATATATATATATATATATATATATATATATGTGTGTGTGTGTGTGTGTGTGTGTGTGTGTGTGTGTGTATATATACATCTATATAAAATATATGTATATATATACAATCAAGTGGTGGAAGCTGACACAAGAGGAGGAAGCGAGGCAGGAATTTAAGGAGAGAGTATTGAGGGAAGTTAGATTGCAAGAATGGTGGAATCATAACAGCATGGTGATAAAGAGAATGGGTGAGAGGTCTTGGAAAAGACATCTATAAAGAAACCTCCTGATGATAAGGAAACCTGGTGGTGGAATGATGAAGTGAAAGAGGTGGTGAAAGCCAAAAAAGATGCAAAAAAGACCTGGGAAAAGTATGGACAGCAAGAGGATAAGGAGAGGTACCAAGGACATAAGAAACAAGTGAAGAAGGCAGTTGCACAAGAAAAGGCAAGAGCACTAGGTGACGTGTACGAAGAGCTGGAAACACCCGAGGGGTAGAGAAAAATTCACAGAATTGCAAAGTCGAGGGGCAAGAACACCAAAGACTATTCCCATATAAAACAGGTTAAGGATGGGAATGGAGCAGTTTTATGCAACAAGGATAAGATACAGAAGACGTGGAAAGAATATTATGAACACCTGTTAAATGATGAAAATCCTAGAAAACTCTTTGAAGATGGATTCCAGAACCTTGGTATGACACATAATATTAGCAGGAAGGAAGTAAAGAAGGCACTAAAGATGAAAAATGGTAAAGCAATAGGACCAGATGGAATTCCTACAGAGGTGTGGAAGAGCCTGGGAGAAGGAGGAATACACATGTTGTGGGACCTAACAAAGAAAATATACAGTCAGGAAAAGATACCAAAAGAATGGAGGAAGCTTTATTGTGCCCATCTATAAAGAGAAGGGTGACATCCAGGATTGTGCAAACTACAGGGGAATAAAGCTAATGTCTAACACCATGAAAATCTGGGAAAGAATAATGGATTAAAGAATTAGAGAAGAAACATCTGTAGGTGATGATTGGTTTCATGCCAGGAAGAGGAACGACAGATGCGGTGTTTGCCCTCCGACAGATGATGGAAAACCACCGGGAAAAGCAGAAAGGACTGCACATAGTATTCATAGACCTGGAAAAGGCATATGATAGAGTACCACGCCAAGAGGTTTGGAGATGTACGCGAGTATGTGAGGTTGGTCCAAGGTATGTATGAAGGAGCAAAAACGCAGGTTAGAAGCAGTGTAGGGTTAACTGAATGGATACCAGTAAGAGTTGGTTTACATCAGGGATCTGCTTTGAGTCCATATCTTTTTGATCTGATGATGGATGTGCTATCTCAAGGAATAAAATATCAATCCCCTTGGTGCATATCTTTTCGTCCGACGTCATTTCGTCCAACATCACTTCGTCCACGTCTTTTGGTCCTACTTATTTTTGTCCGATGATATTTTTGTCCAGCGACTTTTTTGTCCAACTGTAAATAAACTCATTAGAAAAAACTATAACGCCCTTCGTTAAAGGAATCTTATCATCGTTCTCTTTCCTTTAACGAGCCTCGTTAAAGGATTGTTGTTAACGTTTTCTTTTCTTCTCTGTTAAAAGTTGTTATGGTATTGTTAAAACCTAATGATAAAGTAGTATACTTATGCTCTCTCTTAAGTCTGTTACAGTATATAGAAATTGCTAAAATTTGATGTAAACTTTCAGAATTTGGCCGTCCCGAAATGAGAAAGCCCATTGTGTCGACCAACGGACGAAATAAAGCATGAAGCAGCGGAAAACAGCAGCAAGTTCGCGTAGCATAATAGCGGCCAAGTTTACGCAACTAACAGAAAATGCTCTCAACGTCCTGGGTTGCCCGTACTTTCAAAGGCCATTCAAAGGTGCCAACAAAAATATTCTGGATTTCCAGCTAATCCAGCGGCTAGACATGGTTTTGAAATGCCTGACGAATATTATAAACTTGATAATGGCGAACAGTTTCTGAGATATGATTCGGGCGTCGAGGATCAACAGCTCTTACTAGTATTTGCATCAGAAAGTGCTCTTCAGGATATAGCAGCATATCGTCATTGGTCACGTGATGGAACCTTCAAAATTGTGCCAGAACAGTGGTTTCAACTGTTTTGCATTCATGTACAAGTTAAAGGTAGCAGTTTTCTACGGTCTTTGCGTTACTGCCGAATAAAACAAAGCAGACATATGAATTATTTTTCTGAGCAACTGAAAAGTATGCAACCTAATGGAGATCCGCTTGATACTATGGCAGATTTCGAGGTTACAGTGCAAAAGGCAGTTAATTCATCATTCCCTAATTCATCTGTTGTGGCAAGTTTGTTTCATTTGCGGCAATCAGTGTTTCGAAAAATTACAGATTTTGGGCTCAAAGAAAAATACAACACAGACTCTGAATTCTGTCTTAAAATTCGATGTTTTTCAACATTAGATTTACTCTCTGTTGAAGATGTCGAAGAGGCTTATGAAGATTTAATAGATGATGAAGAAATACCTGCTGAATTCATCGCTTATTTCGACTTGACTTAATAGGCATTGTGAGAGGACGTGGTGCTAGACGAATGAGAGGACCACCTACATTCCCAATAGCTGTATGGAATGTAATCAGCGTATTCTTTAAGATCTAGCAAAAACAAATAGCGCTGCAGAGGGGTTTTATTCTGCGATATACCGTTTGGCGGGTGGAGCACATTTGAATATTTGGAAATTAATCGTAACTCCGAGGGAAGAGGAAGGGTTCGTTAAAGGTAAAAAGATTCAAATTCTCAGGGTAGATCTGTCAAATTCACGTACGCGATATAAGAAAATGACTGAACGCCTCAAAAGATTGGTCACTGAATATGGTTCAACAAGAAAAACTGATTATTTGTGCAATGTGGCATATAATTTGCATCAATTTTAGGTGATCATAATAAGTTACTAGTTATATCTTATCACTTTTCTTATATTACTTGTTTTAAATACATTTTCCGCTGAATTTTACTTGTATCCTATCAATAAAATTCTCAAAGATTTTTTGCTCTTATATTCACTCCCTTTTTTATTGAGTTTATTTCCTAGTGATCATGATAAATTGGACAAAAGGTCGTTGGAAAAAAAGAAAAAATCGGACAAAAAGTCATTGGAAAAAAGAAAAAACACATCGGACAAAAAAGACGTAGGACCAAAAGACGTCGGACGAAAAGATATAGCATCGCTGATGACATCGTGTTACGCAGCACCAAAAGAGGGGTAGTGGAGTCAAAACTAGATCAGTGTAGGAAGGTATTGGAAGACTATGGATTAAAGATCAGTAGGAAAAAGACTGAATATCTAAGTTTTAATGAAGATCAAGACTCCGAGATTAGTATGGAAGGGACACGGTTGAACCGAGTAGAAAAATTTAAGTATCTTGTTTCAACAGTGGCTGATGATGGAAATTTGGATGTGAAAGAACAAGAGGAACTACTAAAGTCGTACAACTATCAAAGAAGGCCCAAGAAAGAAGGCTGCAGTGGTATGGCCATGTGATGAGAAGGGATGAAACATGTAGGGAGGAGAGTGATGCAGATGGAGGTGCCTGGTGGGACAGCAAGAGGAAGACCGAAGAAGCGAAGGTGGATGGATGTAGTTAAAGAAGACCTGAGTGACAAACAATTGTCAGAGGACGATGTGTCTGACCGAGCCAGGCGGAGGAAAGCTGTCAGAAACATCGACCCCACACAGAAGTGAGAAAAGATGCAGGGAAAGAAGTAAGGTTTTATCTTAAAATGCTTTCCTGTCTTTGCTAGATAATTTTAAAATTACACCACCCATCCTATAGTTTGTTTTGTTTTGACATGGCGGTAAATATAAGCATCCAATATCATTGCAGCTAAACGTGACTGGTGGAAGCTCATGCTGTCAACAATTCACCAGAGGCTGTGATTCAAATGCATCGTGCCAATGAGAAGCAAGATACACATTTCAGTGATATTTTCTGTGAATATTTACTGTCAAATAAAAAACTACAGAATATTATACAGAAACTCTACAAATGTTTCTGTGAATATTTGATGTCAAAAAACTATAAAATATTATACAGAAACTCTACAAACGTTTCTGAAGTTACTTGGTTCAGCAGTCTAGTGACGTCATTGCTCTTAAAATGGCACATTCTTTTTGTGACTTATTTTCCTCCCTCTCATCTTCAGTCTTTCCTTTGTTTTGATAATAACTTCTGTAGCTTTCTATTTATATAACTTCGTCTTAAGCCGTTTCGCTCTTTTTACGACTCCTTTAGCCCTTTATTGATAAATTTCCATCAAAGGATTTTTTTCTTAAAGTCTCCGGAGCATAGCTTTATCATTCTTTAGTTCGCGTATTCTTCGTCGAAAATATAAGCGTGAAATAAAAATAATTTTTCCGCCCATCTTCCATTGTGAATCTTTGACAAATCTTTAATCTATGTGCTTTTTATTCATTTCTCCTTCATTTCAATCTCCATAAATGACTTCTGATGCCGTCGAGTTTTTATTGTTACTTCCACAGAATTCTGTTTTTTTCTTTATTTTTTCCAAATTAAACAGCATATATCTCCCTTCTACTTTAATGCCATAAGGCTTACTTTCATATTTGGAAGCTTTAGCTTCCCTTTCCTTAGCTTCTAGCAAATGTACACTTGCATCACTGTAAATTTTTATGATTTAACATAAAAATTTACAGTGATGCCAGTGTACATTTGCTTACACTCCATATCATATAATTCCTATACGATTGAATTCCCTCGTTATTTGTGGAAATAGCTTTATGAATTTGATGCAGAAGTCTTCTTAATCAAAATACGGCCCTGATGTAATAATTATGATATGGTTATCATTCTGTAATCTTACCAAACTCACATTTCTATTCATTCATTTTCATCATTTTCTGTTGGTCCTTTTTCTCTGTTTCCAACAGCTTATCTTGTCCTCTACACTAGCAACCCTTCATATACATAAATTATATATATATATATATATATATATATATATATATATATATATATATATATATATATATATACATACATACATACATACATACATACATATATACACACACACACATATATATATATATATATATATATATATATATATATATATATATATATATATATATATATATATATATATATATATATATAGAAGTTATGACGATTTCCATATACAAACCGTAGGCTTATTTAAGAGTAACTTGTGAGAAAACCCGCACACGAGCTGAACGACGGCGTGAAGTTACACACACAAACATAAATATACCGATACAAATTTCCATTGGTTGGACAGATATGTCAGTAATTCACTCATGTTAACATTTACTTGAATTTTAAAGAATGAAATATCTAATCAATTTATGATGCCCACATCAAAGTAATTTAGTTTTATTTCTTTATTGAAATCATAATATCAAAAATTATCCAAACACATTTTATTACGAGGAATAAAAAGAAGGGTAAAACCAACAATTCAAAAAGGATGAATCATATTTTTCAAAAACATTGCAGTTTTTTTAACGTATTAAATAAAAATCTCTTGATGAAAAAACTCATGGAATTGCCTTTGGCGGTATGATTTCCTTCATAAAACAAGAGATTTAAAAGACAAGACAAAAGAAGAGTATTCCTTTATAATTCCTCATTTCATACCATTTTACAATCTTTTATCTTTTTCTGTTCGCATTCATTCTTAACGTCCGTCTCTAGTTACTATTATGTTTTACAAAACATTTCTCAAAGAAAACTTTTTTCAACTGAATGCCATTTTTTCAATCTGTGGGTGCTAAACATTTATAATTACTTTCATTCTCCTTTCATCAATCTGTACATAAGTGCTGCGCGCACTAGATCTAAAAACAAAGGAGGGTATTATGGCTAGGTATTTCATATTTTAATTCATGGCGATCACTACTAGTTTTATGGAGAACTGCAGCGCATTAAAAAATCAGTTCGTTACACTGCAAAGCTAAAGTAACAAAAACTCCCAGTTCTTTTCATATCACAAAGAAAAGAACATTAGGCGAAAAAAAACCTTTCCAAAATGGAAAACATAATATATTCAGAGTCAAAAATAAACGAGAAAATGAAGCAAAACAAAGGCTAGGGTTCTGAAACAGTATAAAACTAGCTTGTGTCTTTTTGATACTCTGAAAAAGAAAGCTGTTTTAATATCCCGAGGAAGATTTTTTTTAGTCTTTTATTTTCTTTGACTTAGTGGAAGGGGAAGGGGAGGAGGAAGTTGGGAGGGGGAAGAGAGGGGGGTTATTTGTTTAAAGAGGCGATGGCGACCTGGGGGGAGAGAGAGAGAGAGAGAGAGAGAGAGAGAGAGAGAGAGAGAGAGAGAGAGCGCATCCAGTGAATGACAGCTTCAAGCTGTCACTGAAAGGGCAAATGTGACGTTCAGGGCGAAGAAACTTGTTACGTTATTCAAGGGTAGAGTTAGGGGGAAATATACTCTTCAATGACATGCCTGGCAAGTTTTTTTTTCTTCTTTTTTTTGAGAATGCCAGCAAATTTGTATTTCATGGACTTAACCAAATTATGATTGTACTTATGTAGATATTCTTCACACACACACACGTGTGTGCGCGTGTGTATCCTTGTGGGACAGAGTACGAGTCTTGCAATTCATCCTTAGAAGTACTGCCATCCTCTTCTAAAGTAAAAGACATATCGTGAATACATATACTTATATATATATATATATATATATATAAATATATATATATATATATATATATATATATATATATTATTTATTTTATGCATATATATATATATATATATATATATATATATTTATATATATATATATATATGTATATATATATATATATATATATATATATATATATATATATATATATATATATATATATATATATATATATATGTGTGTGTGTGTATGTGTGTGTGTGTGTGTTGTGTGGGTGAGAATAGGTGCAATTATTGAGTATGTATGACTGGAGATGAGTAAATTATTCTCTCTGAATATTATTGATTTAATGAAATTTTTGCCTGGTGGCCTGGCACTGGGACCGTTTGGTTATTCAGTACATCTCAGTATAATTCACGCTGAAAGATGATGACTTCAATATTCACTTATCTTCCCTATCATATTTTTACCTCTTCATCACACAATTGAGCAGTGGCAACGCCACCTGAGTAGCGTAATCAATCAGCCCTTTGAAAGGACAGCTGATTCTCTTTTCTTATCTTAATATTTAATGAAGGACCTCTATTCTTAGCTATTGTTACGGTGAAAGAGCAATATATTCAACGAAAGAATGCTTATGAGGAGGGTGAAAGAATGTGCTTTTAAAAAGAAATGATTCGATATATCATTCTTTAAAATGATATCAGTTTCTTATTCTTCTCTTATTTAGTACCATCGTTTACTGTAAGAAAGATTCATGACTCCGCTTTGCCTGTTTTATATTTTGCCTTTGTTATATTTTAGACAAATCTTTAGACAGTTTGAGTCAACTTCACGTTACGAGTAGAATTTAAGGACAGCTTGAATTTAAGGACAGCTTAAACCCTACATATTATTGACAACAAATGGCCTGCAGGCTGAATATCAGGTTACAAAACCCTTCAAAAAATGTTACAAAACTCTTCAAAAAATGTGAACATAAAAACCAACAACAACTAAAATAAAAGCAAGAAAACAAAATAGACTGAAAGCCAGGCAACGAATGATTACCTCGATTTTCGGAAACGTAACAAACTTTTGTTATAAGAGCGGAAAAAGAAACAAACCAAATAAAAAGGCAATGGGAATGTTCGGAAACTTATGTGCCAATTTCCTGACTTTTAAAAGTTTTGCTTTATTGTTGTTTGGGAAACGAGAATGATTCTTTTTTAATTGGACAGATCAAAAGATTATTGGGCCAAACTACGCGAGATCTTTTTTACGCATTTTTCCGCAAAATTTATTATATTAATTGAAAACCCTTTGTATATCTTACATCGGGCTAATAATTACTTGGAAAAATTTGTTGTTTCAAAGAATATGATCCTATTAATTGTTTATGCAAATAATTAATGGCAGTAGAAAATAAAAAAAGGAAAATGTAATTACTAAGTAGCTCTTAATTATAATTCCCTTCCAATTATTTTTATACTAGACATCGATAATGTATCACGGATGATTTAATTGGAAGCATTGTGATTTATATGCGACTGACCCATTAACCTATATTCCATTGTACACACAGACACAACTATACAAACATACATATATCTACATATAAATATATATATATATATATATATATATATATATATATATATATATATATATATATATATATATATACATACAAACATATATATATATGTGTGTGTATATATCTGTGTGTGTGTTTACTTCCGAATAATAAATGATGAATGACAGCTGAAGACTTATTATACAATAATAAAAAATGAAAATGAAACAAGACGAAAAGGTGAAGTAGCGTTTCATCTAGAGGAAAGAATTCAAGGGAATCAGTATATAATACACAATTTTCAAAGAATCGAAGTAAAGTGAATAAAAGTGAAAGAAAAACTAATGCAATTCAAAGAAAAAGAGCAACGCATTTTATATGTATTATATATATAAAAGGGGTGACTCAGTCTAGAGTTATCTAGAGGCAGAAAACCTCAGGGACAGAAGGAGACTCTGTTTATGACCCTAAATTGACGCCAATTTAAATAGAATTACACCAATTTATAATATGATAAATAGTAGTCTCTCTCTCTCTCTCTCATTTTTATCTCTCTTTCTCACTCTTGATCTCTCTCTCGTGGGAGATGTTCACAACTTTCTCTCTCTCTCTCTCTCTCTCTCTCTCTCTCTCTCTCTCTCTCTCTCTCTCTCTCTCTCTCTCTCTCTCTCTCTCTATTGTGGGAGAAAGCTGACAGAAGTCCTTAGCCAATTCTAAAGCCCACAGAATCATTATTTCTCTCTCCAGAGGTAAAGGTTATCATCATTCAAAGATCCGAGCTAGGAATGAGACGTGGAATCTGATATGATATTGTCTTCTTTTGGCATTCTTAATAAACTCGCTCTAATATATTTTTAGATTCATATCACTGGGGACTTTACCGTTATGTATTGGGATAGAAATGAAATGAAAGTCAACTTTGCGATGGACTTCCCACCTCTAGAATGTTTTTATATCTAGGATCAGACTATTTGTTGAATCAAGCAATAGCCCTCAGAAGTGGAATCTTTCCCCTTATTTTACTTTACTTTCTCCTCGTCAATTAATATATAACCTCATTTTCTATTTTCAGTAATTTTTAAAAATAAAATAATTCATCTTCTCCTTTGTTCTTCTTATTTATTACCAGGGTTATAAAAATTCTTGAGAGCCATTTTAGTGGCCAAACGCTTTTTACTTGGCTTCATTTACATATTTCTGGTGAAATAAATTTGAATTTTCTTGTACGTTTCACGGTCACATTTTTCATAACTGGGCTAAATTATTTCATTATATATTCCCTCTCACTACTTCAGGGTTTCATATTCAAATGTGTCAGCATCAATAATTTACATATACTTTTCACTGCTGACTAAATCATATCTCGTTACCTTTTACCAGAAATATATTTCCAGTTGACTGTGCATTTTATTATCATTTTATAATAAAAAAACTTTAAAAAGTTATTGGTTTCTCATGCACTAAATCGATTAAATATTGGGTACTTAATAAATATGATAATTACCAAGATATTATCTGCAATTAATTCCTCCTCATCACGTGTAATCCCTGGAATATCTAACTTCTCTTGGTAAACTGTTTTTCACTCAAAGTAACTTATCGGTTCTTTTTGCACAATATCGAAAACACATCGACATTTTCAGTTAAAAATGGTATCTTACAACTTTTACCTAAGACATAGTTACTCCACTGAAGAATTCCATCCGTAGGTTTTACCTCAATATTGTATGCATACAAGCTAAGTATGTATTCTTGTGTTTTGTATTTTTGGGGTGCTGGTTGTTTGTAGTAAAGCGAGTAAAAAGCTCACATAGGTACCATAAGGTTAAAAAGAAATATAATGGAATGGTTATAAGTCTTACCTCTTGGACGATTAGATCAAAATGGTATGTATATCTATCTATCTATCTATACACACACACACACACACATATATATATATATATATATATATATATATACATATATATACACACACACATATATATATATATATATATATATATATATATATATATATATATATATATATATATATATATATACATATATATATATATATATATATATATATATATATATATATATATATGTATAATATATATATATATATATATATATATATATATATATGTATAATATATTGTGTGTGGTCTCTTTATCTGTCTATATATATATATATATATATATATATATATATATATATATATATATATATATATATATATATGTATAGCCTATATATACTTAAAAGGAAATGATAACAAATTAAGAATAAAAACGAGGAGATGATACGAAATTTCCATGAATGAGTGAAGCCAGTTTTAAATTGTCCTGAACCACATTTTTTCTTTTTTGCCCATAACGAACACAGTTTTATGAATTTATGTGAACTGGCGATGCAACATTTATATTCATCGAGGCCGTCCATAACGAACAGCTTATTCATGACATCATTCTGGAAACGTTTTGAAATACAGACTGACTGCATATGTTTTAAAATACAAACTGACTACAAAGTTTTAGAATACAGAATAAAAGCAAACGCTGCAAATACATACTGACTGAAAACGCGAATAAACACAACGTTCCAAATACAGACTGACCGTAAAAGTTGTAAACAGAGACTGGTTGCGAACATTTTAAAATAGACTGACTGCAAACGTCTTAAAATACAGATTGGTTGCAGATGTTTTAAAATACACTGTCAGGATACATAAAAACTGCAAACATTGTAAATACAGACTGACTGCAAATATTTTAAAATACAGAATAACCACCAACGTTGTAAATAAAGACTGACTGCAGACGTTTTAAATACAGAATGACTACAAACGTTGTAAATACACACTGACTGCAATGTTTTAAAATACAACAAACGTTGTAAATACAGACTGACTGCAAATGTTTTAAAATACAGTCTGACAGCAAACGTTTTAAAATTCAGACTGACTGAAAACGTTTTAAAATACAGAATAACTAAGAATGCTGTAAATACAGACTAGGTTTAAGGATACAGAATAACTGCAAACGTTGTAAATCCAGATTGACTGCAAATGTTTTAAAATACAGAATAATCACAAACGTTTTAAAATACAGCCTGACAGAATAACTGCAAACGTTGTAAATCCAGATTGACTGCAAATGTTTTAAAATACAGAATAATCATAAACGTTTTAAAATACAGCCTGACTGCAAACGTTTTAAAATATAGAATAACTGCAACGTTTTAAAATACAGCCTGACTGCAAACGTTTTAAAATACAACCTGACTGCAAACGTTTTAAAATACAACCTGACTGCCAACGTTTTAAAATAATGGCTGACCACATTTCTGGGTCATTTAATTTTAAAGAAAAATCTTAAGAAGGTCATTTACTCACATCAGTTTTTAAACTTTACCGTCATTTTCTATTCAGATAATTCCTCTAATAGTTTAAAAACAAATTAACTATGAAAGGAACGAAGAAAGAAATCCACAATTTATGTATTCCTGAGAAGGAAATAATAGGACAGAGGATGAAAAGAGAAAAGAAAGGTAATTGGAAATAAAAGGGAATTTTCATATAAATATAAAATAAATAATATTGAAATTTAGGAAATAATGATATACATATATATACATATATATATATATATATATATATATATATATATATATATATATATATATATATATATATATATATATATATATATATATATATATATATATATATATATATATATATATATATATATATATATATATATATATATATATATATATATATATATATATATACATATATACATATATAGTAAGATATATATACAGATAGACAGACAGATAGATAGAAAGAAAAACAATGAAGAAATAAAAACAACCGCATTGGCAAAATAAACAATACAGTCAACTGAACGAGGAAAATGAAATCGAAACGAGAAATGAAAAGGGGGAACAGAAAATAAAAGGCGAAAAGGAATTGCGAAAGAAAATATAAAAGTGAAATAAAAAGCTGATGATGAAGGAAGTGAAAATGTCGGAAAACTAATGTGGCGATTTTGCAGCTTCAAAAGTTTTGATTCATTGTTGTTTGGGAAAAGAATATGATTCTTTTTAATTGGACAGTTCAAAAGATTATTGGACCGGACGACGTGAGAGTATTTAATGCAATATATTTTTGTGGGGTGGTCGCGAAAATATTCGTTGTTTTTCTCTTTGATACTGGAGGTAATCATGACGTGATCAAATAATCTGTCGTAATTTTTGGAAGGGGGCTCTTTGTAAATGACTTGGGTAACTGGACAATGGCAAAAATATTAACTTTGAAAATAGAGATCGAATGATAACTGATTTAATTTGTGTGTGTATATAGATATATATATATATATATATATATATATATATATATATATATATATATATATATATATATATATATATATATTTCTTGGAGTAATATGTAATAGTGCAAAGGCAAGCGATTGGAGACACCATCTCCATCATCATCATCATCATTATCAGCAGTTTCATTCTCCTTCACAAATCACGAGACCGGACTGGAGTGACATCTTTCCCGTGCCTTCATCAGGGGGGGAAAAGATTCCCAATTATCGTTGCCTCTCCGGAATGAATCAGGAATCGAGAATCATGAATCATTGGGCAAGAGGCTGACTGTCTTCACACAGAGAGAGATACGCTTTCATCTCCTCTTTCCCGTTTTCGCAGAAATTAGGGTACGCCTTTGATAAGGGGAGGAGCCAGGGTTTAAAATAAAAGAAAGAGAGAGAGAGAGAGAGATACGATACGACTCGATTAATAGCACGATCGACGGTGAATGGCTCAGTGGGGTATTCGACGTGATAATGGTATGTGGTTAATGTTGTGGGACCTTTTATGCCGATGGAGCTTATTCTTGAATCAGTAAGAAAAGGTAAATGTCAGGGATCATTTTCTTGTAGTAATATATATATATATATATATATATATATATATATATATATATATATATATATATATATATATATATATATATATATATATATATATATATGAAACATGAAGTATGTACATATATGAAACAAAGTAAAGACGAGTGAATTAACAAGGGGCATAGAAACCACCTCAAAAGTTCTTGAGGAATGCTTAGTGTACTTCTGACGCGTTTCCTCATTAAGTAAGGACGGTGTCAGTCTTTCTCGAAGCGTGAGACCATATGACCTGACACGGCAGGTACGTTCGCCGGAAATATCCAGGTTCCGGTGAGGATGTATGTTTGTACGTGTCTTTTGGGGCGGGGTCCCGAGAAGTGATGGGAGGAAATGGGGTGAAGGAGGACACTGCAAGACCAGCCCAGATTTTGATCGCAGGTTTCAAAGTTAGAGACCTGTGGGTGAAGTGTACTCAAAACTTGAACTGACTGATACGCTGTTTGGAGGTAAGGAACACATCTATTTACCAAACTGTAAATTGTTTGATCCATTTTTATCATATGTATCTTGGTTTTGAGTAACATGGACAGATTTCCCATTGTTTTGTATTTTTATGTTTTGGGGAAACTAAAGGAAGATTTCCATTTTCTTCTGCAGATGTTTCGCTGAATAAAGATATTAGATATAAATGATTTGTTTAACCAGACCTCTGAACTCTTTTAGGGTTCTTCTCGGGCTGGGAAAAGAATGGGGGAAAGAGTACATAAAAAAATTAAGTAGTTAACTAAATAAATAAATAATAAAAAAGGGGGAATTAGAAAAAAACAATCGAGAAAAAAGGGGGAAGATTATATTTTACTTATCAATTTAATTTTGCTTAGGAAGAGAATGATATTATTAATTGAAAAGTTATTACCTTCTGCTAGAATATCCTTAATTGATTTATTTTGTAAATAAGTCTTTCTTTCATGATGCCATCTGGGACAGTCAATCAAGATGTGTTTGATTGTTACTGGGATGTTACATCTTTCACAAGTTATTGGGTTTGTGTGCGGAGTTGACATCAGATGACCATGTGTGAGTCTGGAGTGTCCTATTCTGAGTCTTGTTAAAATAACCTCATTGATTCTTTGCTTTTGGGTAGAAGAATGCCATTTTTAACTTCGTTCTTAATTTGTTTTAGTTTGTTTTGTGGGGGTATATTTGTCCAATCATTTTGCCAATCCCTATAAATTAAGGGTTTAACTGATGCTAGCCAGTCTGATATGGGTGCTTTCATAGTGAGGTCAAGAATGTACTCAGTGGAGATGAAACAGACTCTGACCTTTTTTGTGACCTGTGCAAGTTATAGAATATGACTATGTTTCAGTTAGGTCTTTTGGGGAAACTGGGATCTAAGATTTCTAACCATTGCTAAAATCTTGCAATCGTGTCATGTCAAGATTGACTCACATTTTAATATTTCCTTTGGCATTTAGCCGTGTTAAATTTTAGGAAATAAATTATTTTGGGTAAAGCGTGTTTCGTTGAAGTCCTTAGAGAGAGAGAGAGAGAGAGAGAGAGAGAGAGAGAGAGAGAGAGAGAGAGAGAGAGAGAGAGAGAGAGAGAGAGAGAGAATGCAGATTGAGTGAGTGCCGAGGAGAGAGCCAGCCACCTTTTCCGCTTGTTCGTCAACAGGGCTACCATAAGGGGAAAGACGACCCGACTTGCAGTAACAGGTAAGCATAAGACATACATTATTCTTGGTTACATATATACATACATATATACATATATACATATATATATATATATATATATATATATATATATTATGTGATATGTATGAATATATGTATGTATGTATAAACACATTACAAGATAATGGTATATATAAAAGAATATATACATATGTGTGTATATAATATATATATATATATATATATATATATATATATATATATATATATATATATATATATATATATATATATATATATATATATATATATATATATATATATATATATATATATATATATATATATATATATATATATATATATATATATATATATATATATATATATATATATATATATATATATATATATATATATATATATATATTATAGTTAAGTACTATGGGAAAGAATACAAACACCTTTCAAATTAAAAATAAAAAGTACTGACATTCTCTTAACGAAGAAAGTATAAAAGTCTTGAATTTATGATGATACTTTATTTCATTTGATTAACTTCCAAATCTCACTGTTCAAAAGTTTCTTCAACTTCATCCAGTGAAAGGTTTTATGCTTTTCTTGATTTAATGAAATTTTATATTTCAAAAAATACCGCCCCGTTCAACGACTTGAAATGGGATTATAAATTTGCAATGTCCCCGAAAAAAAAAAGTTAATCTTCTTTTGTTTTTAAGTCTGTGTCCTGGCCTAGATTTTCATTATTCAGGATACAAAATCTCGAGATACCTCCGAGGAATTCTAAAGAATTTTAGCCCCGAAGGAAAAGAATTTTAACGTCGACGTTTCCCGCTATTCTACGTAGGCAAAATGGAAGTGCACTACATCTAAATTTTCTTTAACATTTTTTGCTTGTTTATATATGGTTGTCAGTGTATATCTATCTGTGTGTATATGTATATGTATATATATATATATATGCATATATATCTTAATTATATATATATACACATGCATCATCATACATACATATACTGTATATATATATATATATACTATATATATATATATATATATATATATATATATATATATATATATATATATTACTAACAGGACCTCATTCAAACTGGATGATATCTAGTTTGAATGAGGTCCTGTTAGTAATTGTGCTAATGCACAGAACAATTGTGTATGTGATAAAGTTTTATATATATATATATATATATATATATATATATATATATATATATATATATATATATATATATATATATATATATATATATATATATATATATAACCTGGAATATCAGAGCCTACAAAGCAACTCGTGAGATTTTAGGCGAAGAAAAATTACAGTTTTGATTTCTGTCAGTACAGAACTAAATCAGTCTATCGCTCGAAAAACATTTTATGTTCTCTATGTACACATAATTTCTATTTAACAATTCAACAATGTTGTACGGTAATAAAAAAAAAAGTTTCGCTCCTAGACCCACAAACCCACCCTCCCCTCCCGTGTTTTTCTTTAGCAGAAAATTTCTAAGAACTAAAAAAAAATATTGTCATACATAATTAATACACATCAATAAATATTAAAAAACATGCCACAGAGTACATTAATAATAATCTTTAAAAACAAGTGAATAAGACTTATGGTAAGGATAATGGTGATTAACGCATAAGAAATTCCTAGAATTCCCAGAAAATTAACCATATGAAAATTTAATTAGTAAATATCAATAAACTAGGGGTAATAAATAATGAATAATGATGAAGACAATGGTGATTAAGCCACACAAATAATCATTAATGGATGAACAGGCATGAAAAAATGGATAATGGCAGAATATAGTTTTACTCACAAATATTTGAGTACTTGTCTTGCTTATTATTTTTGCAGATTATTATTTCTGCAGATGTCACTTGCATGAACCCATAGAAAGGCAGCGGTCATCAACAAGGAGTTAGTTGGGGGGAAGGGAGGTTGGTAATGTTGAAAAGACTACATCACAACTTGCATTTATAATACGTCGAGCTGACATAAGAAAGACAAGGACATGGCATGGTCTGCTGTAAGTCCTTAGGGACAGACCAATCGTCGTCACAGGGGCTGTTAGTCAGTATTACGACATCAAAAACTTACTTCCCCTCAGCAATAACGTTCGTGAGCTGCTAACAGGTGCTACAGGCAACCTTCTTCGCGGAATGAAAATCGATAAGATAATGGCGACTGAAAATCTTGTAATATTTCAACTTCACAACGGTGACATCAGGCTGGCTGACAGCCACCCAATCGAGAAATTTTTTGTACAGTGCCATGATGTTCAGATGAGACATCAAATACTGTCGGTTCAGGGTGTGTTCATGATTGTTGTGTCTATAAGAAACTGGCAGAAGTTGTATGTGTCCAGGAACGCACTCTAAAACAACCCCTGTTCTTATCCTGGTGTTCGGGTTCGTGACTTTTCTATAGCAACTTGGGTCATCATAGCTGTTGTTGAATGCCTGGAAAGGAACACAGCCTTGCAGATTGTTGAGTCCTTGGCCTTGAAGGCTTGAAGGTAACAAGTAGCTTATTGTCCACGTCTTGCTTTCTTCGGTCTTAGATTGCGTCCACTTGAATTCGCTGCGAATATTTATTTGAAGGTGTGCTGTCTGCTTGTTTTAATCTCTCGTTGACCAGTATGCCTTGAAGGTCACATTAGTTGCTTCATCCCCCACTTTTGAAAATCACTTATTCTTACAACTACAAGGTGGACCCACCTCACTGGTGGAATAGTTTTCTTGGTACCACTGTTCTCAACAATGCTGTACCTGGTCTTCAGCCTTATCAACAGAACTTTCCTTAGGCTGGGAACCACTTATGGACGGGCCACCTTAGCCTATACATATGCGGCTGCTAGTGGAACAAGGGGATGGATCATCACATTCTGCATCACTTTCACTGTTGTAGGACTACACCCACTCATTATCCTAGGTGTCATTGTCACTATAATGGTAATGAGATATTTTTCTCTTTCTTCTCATACTACTAGCCTTCCTCTGGCCTTTTACTTTCTGTCCTATAATAACACTGCTCTCCTCTTCGCCCTCATTTACTATTGTACTCCCTTGTTCAATAACAACAGTATCACCAAAATCTATTACTAGAAAAGGCTAACAATTAACATTATCACCATGATCTGAGCATGAAACATCATCCAAAACACTCGTAGCTTTACCTTTACCCTTGAAGCCACCAACAAAGATAAGAGATTTTTCCCTTTTTTTTTTTGCTCTTTCCACAATAACCGGGGACTTCCCTGCCACATTTCACACTTCCAAAGGAGCTGCGTTGTCTAGGCTCATATCATAGCGGTAATATTATTGGTTCATGAATAGTAATACCGACGATAATCGTTACAAAAGTTGTTTATTTACGGACTATTCCGACCACTGATTAGTTCTCAAGCGACAATAACAAAAGCACTAATTGGCTGGCAAGCCGCTCGGCGTATGACAGTTGCTAGAGTAATAGTAAATCGTTACGACGGCTCTCTAGATACAGTGTGCCAAGAATGGCCGATTGGCTTTTAACATTATTCTCTGGGATATATTCCTCAAGGTGCCTCTCTACAAACATGGTAAATAGCCACTCTTGTAAAGCGCAAAACGCTTTTTATTAAGGACAATTTTCGACCAAAATGGAAGTGGAGCATTGTATTAATCTTTATGCCAAATTTTACTCCAATACTTAAAGAAAGGACTTTCTTGAGACAGTGTTTCTCCGTGATCATGCAAGACTCGAATAAAAGGAAAATTAATTGCTTTATCGATAAGGAACTTTGAGGGAATATCAGAATGATGAAAAATTTAAGGTTTAAAATCAAGAATTCTTACATTAAACATGTAGGAATTTAACAACTGGGAAAGCGTTAAGAATCATTTTACAGAAGGTATAAAAACAGCTAGGAAAAAGAGGACAGAGTGAAAATATTGCTTTCATTTCTAAAATAAAAGCAGCCATACTTATTATTATAAAGATGATGACGTACTTAGGAGATACGAAGAGGCAGATAAAACTGGGGGAAGAGAGGGTCACTATTTTTCCCTTAAACTGGCGCTGCTTTAGAGAAAATTATAGCTATTTATCTCAGGGAAAATGAAAACTTAAACCTAAACCGCAACTCCCCACCACCCCCACCGGCTCTCTCTCTCTCTCTCTCTCTCTCTCTGTCGTATAAACGAATAGAGTCCCACATTCTTAAGAATCCAGATTGACGGAGAAATTTTGTTGGAAAAGCGAAATAGTCTTCTTTTGATGTTCCACTTCCTCCAGTCATACAATTAAGTCCCATAGGTTAAGATAAAGAGACAATATCTTTGAATGAGATAATAATAATAATAATAATAATAATAATAATAATAATAATAATAATAATAATGATAATAATAATAATAATAATATCTTGAAAGTTGTTCAGCTTTATCATTAAATCTTAGAAGTGATGCTGAAAAGAGAATATTATCTCGATTCTCTTGAAATGACAATTGTTGGATAAAAATATAGAATGTAATGAGACAATTATCAGTTTAGTTATGTTTTTTATTCTAAATTTCAATCTTTGTTTATTTTATTGCTAAAGCTTAATTTACGTCTGTATTACTTTGAATAACTTCCATTTTCTATATTTGTTTAAACGTCTATTTTTCTGATTTTTATCTACCATTATTTCGGATAACTTTATTTCCAATATTCTTAGGGTATTAAATGATATTTCCTTTTTACAAAAAACACCAACAACAACAGCAAATATTATCATTCTTAATATCATCGTTGTTATTGTTGTTGTAGCTGTTTTTACTGAAGTCATTCGTAGAAAATAATCAAGGAGAGAACATTAACGCATGTGGCAAAGATCCAAAGTAAAGAAGTCATTGCTCCATACAACTAGAGATAAGTACCTCGTAGCTCTGCAGTAGCTGCTTACAAAAAAAATCTTTTTAAAAAAGTAGTGAGAAATAACAACATGATTCATTCCTTCTGAGATATTAATTTTGATGACACCAGCATCTATCTATCTTACTTATTATTATTATTTTTTTTTTTACTTTTACTGGTAAATAAAAGTACAATATCTCCTGAGTGAAATACGTCAGTCAAGAGTGAATAATCTTTTTCAAGAGCTGTCAGCTACTTGATGAATGGACATGAGTGTAAGTTTCGCCTTAATGGGTCTTTTTCTACAAGAAGGAAATGCTTCATGAAAGGACCGTTTATATAATAATACA
>NC_089746.1:48446511-48449011 GCF_040412425.1 Macrobrachium rosenbergii
GAATTTTTATTTTCTTCTCATGGGGATTATTGCAGCTGTTTCCGTCGGCGGCATAAAAGCGAAGACAGAAAATGAAGGGAATTGAAAACTGGCGCAGAAGAAAACATGGATAACATGACGGACAGTTCATTTGCCTGGAAGACTTACAAGGGACATTGCATTTTTAAGCACTCAGATCCATATGAAAATAATACTGAATATAAATTCTAAAAATTCTCACTGACACCTATAACACTGATTATTATTATTACTATTACTGATTCTTTAATTCACATCGGGATCGAGCCTGGGACTCTCAAATGAAAAGCAAGGACGCTACCAACTGACTCACACACATATTAGAAGTTGTGTTGATTATTTCCATTTTTTTATTATTATTATTATTATTATTATTATTATTATTATTATTATTATTATTTGTTGTTGTTGTTGTTGTTGTTGTTGTTGTAATGCAACACTAGGTTTAAAAATCGAGAAGGTAATAAAATCATATGATCTTGAAGGTAATAAACACACTGCTTGTTTTATTATTGTATGACGTTCTTTGATTTTGATTTGAACTAGTGTGACTCATCGAGCGTTCATAATTAACTTCATCAAAAGGCGTATCCTGACTGTTCATTGGATTTTTCAGATAATAACGTAATTTGTTTACTTTTGTTTATATGTTTCTTTGTTTGGTTAATAACAGCTTACTACCCACTAAGTGCATAATCCTAGGACAGTATTTTATCAGTGACTATATATATATATATATATATATATATATATATATATATATATATATATATATATATATATATATATATATATATATATATATATATATATATATAAAACAAGCCATAGCTTTCATTTACATTTTTCTCGCTTTTTTGAAATGACGTAAAACTCCATAAAATGAAATAGAAAAGAACATAACAAATAAAAATAAAATAGAGACGGACAGAGTCATTCCTGCGAAGAAAAATAAAAACACCAAAGTGAAATTACGAGAAATTACCCAACGTCTTGAGATAACAGATTTTCTCCTCTGATTTCTAAACAGGTGAGGCAGTGGGAGGCCTGGGATGACAGGTATTAAGATAGGCATCTTCGTCCTAATGAACATCCGTAAAGCCACCTACGCTTTTACCGTAGGTTACCTAAGGATACAATGATACGCTCTTATACTGCAGGTTGCCTAAGGAGACGTCATACGCGCTTTCACTGTAGGTTACAATAGGATACGTGATACTAAGCCGAAGGAAGTTGCAAATTTTTTAAATTAGTACCTGGAGAATATAATAATAATAATAATAATAATAATAATAATAATAATAATAATAATAATAATAATAATAATAATAATAATAATTCGGCTTCGTGATACGAAACAGACATACTCTTGGATTTCTTTGAATAGTTTGAAAATAATAATAATAATAATAATAATAATAATAATAATAAATAATAATAATAATAATCTTTATTACCGGTATTGGGGAATAATGTAATAAACTCCATACTCCACATTACTTACTTATATATGAAATATAATAGTTTCTTAATAATATTTTACTTCTTTATTCTCTGTTCACCAGTTAAGAGTACAAATTGGACCAAAAAAGTCCTTAAAAAAAAAAGAATAAAATAAAAAAAAATTTTTCAAGAAATTTCCATACTCCAAAAAACATTAAGGTAAATAAAACATACTTATGTACGTCAAATAATAAGATAAAATGAAGTAAAAGAAGCAGTATAACGCAACGTAAAAACTATTTTTAAATTTTGTAGAAATTTCCCACACACAAAAAAATAAACAATACTATTGCGTACATATGGCAAAGCAAATGCCTGGAAGCCTTGTTGGTTATATAAACTAAAGGGGTACTTTTGGTATGTCCATCACAGCCATCCTATGCCTCCAGATAAATAAATGGAAAATGTATTAAATATATTCAGGAATGTATGATTTTGGTCGTGGAATGGTCCTGGTACAAATAATCAGCGGCGATTAATCAACGAAAGAATGGCAGTAATGTACGTGTCATTGCCGAAAAAAAATATATAAATTTTCATAAATTTGATGATTTCTGGCTAGGCATCAGCTTTAAACCTCAGATAAATCTTCGAATGTGAAGCCGGCTTGAGCTATTTACTGCAATAAATTGCTGAGCTGAATCAGTAGTTTGCGTGAGGGTGAAAAAAAAAAATGTCAATAACAAAAATTAAAATAAATGAAAATACATATGTATGAAGAATCATACATACATACATACATACATACATACATACATACATATATGTAAGTATACTTACATGTATTCGTGTGTGAGTGTTTGTGTATTGCATTAACACGTATAATGGTTAAAAATATAAAAATTTCTATCAGCATGTTACATCTATCATACTCGTATAGGTCGAGAATTATGAAACCAAACAGACATATAAATGTTCCTGGTTACACACACACACACACACACACACACACACACACACACACACACAAGGACAAAAA
>NC_089746.1:48454011-48471511 GCF_040412425.1 Macrobrachium rosenbergii
CATATGAATAGGGTTCATCTTCTAAATAATAATAATAATAATAATAATAATAATAATAATAATAATAATAATAATAATAATAATAATAATGTCATTTGTAACCTTCAATTACCTGTAGTTAAATGAGTGATGTCTGATATGCTTTTCATTTGTGCATGGATGGTTTCTGTGTAACAGTCTGAAAGCAATTATGTCAGGGCGTTTATGTAGTTTATCTGTAAGTAAATAATAAGAAATAAGATAAAGAGACCTCAGGTGCTTGAAACAAGAATTAGGATAAGCCTTTTGTGATACTTATTCTTACACAAAATTTGGCCTACTGATACAATGCAAATACTTACACAAAATTTGGCCTACTGATACAATGTAAATATAAAATATATATAATATCAATTTCATTAAAAAAAATATAGTACATAAAAGTAACTTTAAGGGAGCACAGCTTCAAGAACGCAGCATTTACTGACATTATAATGCAGAAATTAGTTTTATATTGTTAATCAGAGTAGCATAAAAAGCCTTTGGGTATCAAATGTAAGTAAACTCTCAGAATAAAAATAATTAAACACACATGCACAGGAAAATACACAAAGAAAAAAATCCCAACTCAATCTCGCCATAATCAGAATTCAAATAACACACGCATCCATATACACATACACATACACACGTAATGACATTAAAAAAAAAAAGCCAAACAGACAATAACTTATAGTCTCTCATTTCCTTCGTCCCTTTGAGGTCTGGGTAGCATGAAGTGAGCAGGAGTGGTGTGTGTCAATGTAATAATAATGAGAATTGCGAGTGGAGTAAGTATTACATCGCTCATTAAGCAAGATATTCAGTGGACAAGTGCTCTTTATGAAAGCATAATTACAGCCGTGTGGTGGGGTGGAGGGAGGAGGGGGAGAGCAATAGGGAGGAGGTGAATTGGAGAAATTGTTGAGAGTAATACAAATACGCGAGAAGGATCGAGGCTGCTGCGCCTCCAAAAGCGACGGTAAAATAAGGAATTACTGTGTGTGTGTGTGCGGACTTGATTGTGACGTATCTTGGGTTTCTCTTTGTAATCTGCGCTTTTGTGTATGCGTCCACGATTGTTTGCTTATTCATACACTTGCGTATTCATGCACTCATCCTTAATGCCTTCTGATAATGTTTCTGTTATATGATAATTTAAAGTTTTATAAGCAACTCCTGTCATGGTTTGAATCTCTCTCTCTCTCTCTCTCTCTCTCTCTCTCTCTCTCTCTCTCTCTCTCTCTCTCTCTCTCTCTCTCTCTCTCTGGCAAGAGCTTCTGTTGCATTTCATAATGAAAGATACTATCAACAGAACATTGTTTTTATATTTATTTTGTAAGGACTTTGCCAAACGGTAAAACAATTTGTCTAAATACTGTAGGAGACAGACTTCATATCTGACGTATAGATCATTAATGAAGCCCATTCTGGTGTTACCAAGGTTAGTGACCTTGTGACCTTGATTATGACATTCTTAGCAAAATTAGCTTCCAACAGTAACAACAGCACTTCGTCAGCGTGAATGGTCCTCATAGAGAGAAATCTGTCAAGGTCTTAGGGAATATGCATCGCTTTATCATTGCTTTCAGAATGTTTGTTTCTTTTTATTTACTTTGATGAATCAGTCTTTATTAACGGCGCTAAAGTATGACGAGGAATGAAATTAAATTTACGACAAATTTTCTCTTACTCCTCTTCACCAACTAGTTTTCTTATGTTCCTGACTTTTAATTATTTTTTATTTTAAAATCCATTCTCTGTTCCACTTTGTTTGGTGAGTTTATTTTCCTAAAGCTAAACATTAGTGCATTAGGATGATAGAGAAACAATTCGTCATATTACAATGTCGCCTTCTTGTCTGAGAATGTTCTTAAGCGAAATGTGTCACTTTAAATGATGAAAATATCATATTCGCATGTTATCAATAAATATTCATATTTATTCTTTGATATTTCAAGGTAACTCTTTAATCGATCGTATATCGTTTATATCATCAGAATATTCCAGGTCGACCACTGAAAAATATTCAAATTAGAACCTCTTTTTTATATACTAATATTATCATAATGTTTCAAGAATAATCCTAATTGTAATATTAATGTCAATTCCTACTCTAGGAATTCTCTGAGTTAAACGTACTACTTTAAAATGTTAAGCTTTTTCTTAATTAAATGTTGTTGCTGTAATATCTTGACGATATTAAAGTTTTCTTCCCAAACTTTTTTTTTTTAAAGAAAGAGATGTCTTCGGTGGCTTAAGAATATTCCTACATTAGATTATCGTTTTGATATTATAATTATATTCTGAAAGAATAAATGACATTTAAAAACATTATGTTAATGTCAAACCATTACTAAATACTGTCATATAAAAAAATAATTTTTAGCATCTCAAGGAATAATACAGAAGATCGCCGCAACAACTGAAAACATATTCTTGAGTAGTTGTATTATTTAGACACGTAAAAAAAAATATCATCAAAGAGACAACGTAATTCTAAAATCTTCGGAATATTCTAGGAAAAAAATCCGGCCCCAAAAAAAAAAACCCTCACGTCTAATGCGTCACTTCAACGTCTTCAAAAAATATTCCTCGAGTCGAAAGTACCACTTTAATATCTTCCGAATATTCTCGGGGCCGAAATTGCCTCTTATAATGTTTAACTTGGGGGAAACTCGTCTGTCCCCTTATTCTCCGGCGCACATGTCATTTTCCCCAGACTCGCTTACAGTGAAAAATAGGCAGAAGAAGAAGAAAAGGAGTTGTACCCTAAGTTTGAGGTGATAAGGGAATTAGATTGGATGAGAGTCTGATTAGGGTTTTTGCAGGAAGTTCTGGGGAGTATCTGATGATTTTTCCCTGATGAGATTTTTTTTCCCCCGAAAAATCTCAATTCAAGACCTGCCTGAGAATAGGACAGTTTGATGAAGGATTTTGTTCTTAGATTTCGGTCTCTCTCTCTCTCTCTCTCTCTCTCTCTCTGACTGTCTGTTTCTCTCTGTTACACACACACACAAGCTCTCTCTCTCTCTCTAACACACACGCATGAGAGCAAGTTCTTATTTTTATTTACAGATTACTGAAACTTTTATGTCATGATCTCTTTTGCTGAAAGTTACTGGGACTGTTTGGTTGTAGGTCTTCTCTCTCTCTCTCTCTCTCTCTCTCTCTCTCTCTCTCTCTCTCTCTCTCTCTCTCTCTCTCATATGCGAGCCATTATTTACCTCTGTATTCAGCAATTGAAACCATATAATTTCTTATGCTTTTAACAGGTAGATACGTTTGTTTATTGATATCCAGTCTCTCTCTCTCTCTCTCTCTCTCTCTCTCTCTCTCTCTCTCTCTCTCTCTCTCTCTCTCTCATATGTGAGCCATTATTTATTTCTGAATTCAAACCATATCATTTCTTAAGTTTAGAACAGCTAGATACGTTTGTTTCTGGATATCCAGTCTCTCTCTCTCTCTCTCTCTCTCTCTCTCTCTCTCTCTCTCTCTCTCTCTCTCTCTCTCTCTCTCGTCTGGCAAACCGTATTACTTTCGCAGCATTCCTGTCCACTACCTGCAAGAGCAAAGCAAGCCATCCGTTCCCGGAACAATCGCTCCCTATTTGAGGTCTGGCCTACGTCACTTCCTCCCTTGTAACAATTCTCTTTCAATGGTATTGTTTTCCTCCTTCCGTAACCTGCCTCTAAAGCCTTGGGCATATATAGCCTTTTTTCCCTCTCTCCCTTTCTTTCATTCTTTGTTACTCTTTCACTTTCTCTACCTGCCATTTTGCCCCTCTCCTCTCTATTTCATGGTTTTTCTGTTCTTTTTTATTTTGGGTGTGTGGAGGGGGGTGTGTATGGAGAGGGGATGGTCTCTACCATTATTTCATGGGGGAGGGTTTTTTTTCTTCATTCACTATTCATTTCTTTTATTGTATGCAAACTCGTTTCTTCTCTAGAGAGAGAGAGAGAGAGAGAGAGAGAGAGAGAGAGAGAGAGAGAAATTCTTTCTCCTCGCAAATGTACTGCACCACCCGCGTATGAACTGTATTCTTCTTTTTCTATTTTTTTCTATTTTTTTCTTTCCTCTTTTTTTTTTTTTATTCTGAGTCTGAATCGTATTGAGGGGTGGAACTGACGGTATTTTCAAATTCAAGTAATAGAGGAACGTGTTCGGGATGAATGCATCCGGGGAAATGCATATGCGCTCAGTTTTGTTTCTATATTTGCATTCTGTTTTCCCAATTTCGGGTTAGTTTACTTCATGATCGCTTCCCCGTACTTGGTCGCCATTACGCCAAGTAGAGCAGTGCAGGCAAAAATGATATTTAAATGTTTATTCGTTATGTTTGCATTTTCATTTTGCCCCGTTAATTTACTCCGTTTTCTTGTTTAGCGGCGATGTTCGTTCCATTTTTTATTTCGGGTTTGTTTTCTTCGCAAAAATTTTCTCCCCTATACGTAGCCGTCATTACATTAGAGAAGCAGAACCTAGAACGTTTCCCGTACTTCGTTTACATTTTCATTTCACATTTACATTTTTCATGCAAACATTTTTGTTTCAGTTTCGTAATGTTTTCGCTTAATAATTCGTAGCTTCATGTTGACTAAGAGATGAATAATCATGGTAGGAAACCTGAATTAATTTGTGTATTTTTTATATACCGAAATCTTCCCGTAAGAGAAAGCAAATACTGAAACCTTCGTGAAAAAAATAAAAAAAGAAAACTTTCTCTATAGAGATTAGAACTAAAATGATATGAAACTGATAAAGAAGTTATTGTAAAGGAAAATAAAATCTATATCCAATTACTTTGTTTTGTGTATGATTACTCTGTTGCTTATTATAAGCTTTGAAAATAGTAACAATGAAAACAGTAATGATAAAGAGAAGGTTGAATTTGTTGCTAATAATATAAATTCATGCCATGTGCATAAAACATAATAATTATAGAAAAAGAGTGAAAAAGCTAAAAGGTCAGTAACAACAACAACAATAATAATAATAATACTAATAATAATCCTAATAATAATAATAATAATAATAATAATAATAATAATAATAATAATAATAATAATAATAATAATAATAATAATAATAATACCAACGTAGGTCTTAAGTAGTGTTTTCCCAGTCTCAAGCCTTGTTTAATAAAATAATGGAAAATAAAACCAAAATCATTAATCGCACATAAATGTAAGCTTCTCGTTTATATAAACGATATAGCATTTTCACTTAAGTAAAAAAGAAATTTTTTTAAGACAACCTGTCATTGTGTTTGGTACCAAGATAAACATAACATACCTATGAACCACCTCGTCACCAGTTAGAATAATTTTGAATAGGGTTTTATGCTGAAAACTAAACTACGACATTTATGACACACACTTTTAAGTTACAGCTTTCTTAAAGCAAGTTGTCATAAATGAAAGAATAAAAAATAAACATAAAAACAGGTAAAAAAAGGAATAAATATCAAAATCACTGCCTTGGAAGCAAAGGATATACTTGGGTCTCTAAGCATTTAAGGTCCTATTATATTAGAAACCACGAGGATATTAGACAGCTTCCAGGAGAGAACTTCCCAGTAGTAGCGGGCTTTTTTGAGAAATAATAGATGATTAAATAAATAAATATATATATAAATCAATCGATGCATAAATAAGCAAATAAAGAGCTAACACCTTACAGTAAAATAAAAAAAATTAATCAATGAAGCTAATATTTGAAAGAAAAATAAAGAAATGGGTTAACCTAGCTAATAATTGGACGCAAAATAAATAAATGACAATAACACTCACACTTGACAATAGGAAACGAAAGGAGACATCGATAGCGTGGCAGTCACAATGCAATACACCAAAGGCCTCTTAAAAGGACAGTCATCTTTTAAGTCCGTAATTTCCCAATTCCGAGGCGTTGGCGCGCCAGAGCTAATTAGGACAGTAATTCCAACAAAATTCGGGAAATGAGGTTATTCTTGCTGCGATGTTTCGACTTTTGTTACGAAGTAGCTTGAATTCCTCTCTCTCTCTCTCTCTCTCTCTCTCTCTCTCTCTCTCTCTCTCTCTCTCTTCTCAACTCCTTATAAGAATAAAATGAGAGGAAAAAGTGACAGGGTTCAGGGCGTGGGTTAGAGGTGGGGGGAGGGGAGAGTTACTTTGTAATCAACTGCAAAGGACAGCGTGCAACAATACACCACCCTCGGGCTTTTATCGTATTTGGAGGAAGCGAGAGAGAGAGAGAGAGAGAGAGAGAGAGAGAGAGAGAGAGAGAGAGAGAGAGAGAGAGAGAATTTTATGAATATATAAAGGATGGTTTCACTTCAAAAACTGAGGACTATCTCGTCTAGGTTCTCTCGATATAATCGTGTACATTTCTTCGAGTTATGAATCTTCGAGTCTCTCTCTCTCTCTCTCTCTCTCTCTCTCTCAGCTGTGACACACACTAGTCGACTAACTACTAAGTGCATAACTTAATGCGTAGGTCAGGAGATGCATACGGGATTTTAGAGGACGAGTGGAAGGTGGCTATATCATCCCTCCTCTTCCGGTTTGAAAATCGAACGAGAGATAGAGAGAGAGATTAAAAAAAAATATCCCGTTCGCAGTTTTAACTTTTAAGTAACAAGTTATCAAAGTAGAAATACATATGTGAACCTAACATGCAACAACAGTAATCTCATTGATAGAGACTACTGGGAATTTTCGCAAAGTTAGCACTGATAATGTAAAGAATAAAAAAGATTACTGAATACGTGAAAACTATAAGCCGTTCTGACATGTTCAAAAATACAGAAAATAAAAATAGTAGCGTGTTTTTATTGAATATCCTACTCTATTCCCATTATTTTTAAGCAATGGTAGCCTACCCAGTAGGCTAAAATACTTCAGTGAAATTGGATGGAATACAACAGTACCTATGTAGCATCATTATTCAGCCTTTATTCACTTAATCTCTTACCATTTTTTTTCCTGTGTGTGTGTGTGGCAGGCAGGTAACTTGTCATGACCCATGGTCTTGGTAATCATGCCCAGGTAGTTGAAATAACAATGGTATACCTTTACCAGGTAATCTGAAACATCAATTACCTGGTCAGGAAATGGCGACATTACAATAGAAATTATAATAAGCATAAGAGGAGGTTTCAAAATTTGAATATGTTACTATAAATATATTATCTTGGAAAGGACTGCCACACACACAAATTATATATATATATATATATATATATATATATATATATATATATATATATATATATATATATACATACATACATACATACACACACACACACACACACACATATATATATATATATATATATATATATATATATATAATGTAGGTATGTATACATATATACATAAATACATGTATATATATATACACTAAGTTCATGTGTAAATAATACACTAGAGAGAGAGAAGAGAGAGAGAGAGAGAGAGAGAGAGAGAGAGAGAGAGAGAGAGAGAGAGAGAGAAAGGGGGTGGAGGAAGGAAGGGTATAACAACCAGAATATTTGAACTAGGTCCTTTTGTTTGTTTTTATTTTTTTTTTACTTGGGTGGTCGAAGGAACAAGTAGAAATGGAAAACGTACCCACTGCGGTGGAGGTCTTGGGCATTATATACCCAGAAAGGCTAACCATTCCATGCCCCGATAGTCCTCCTAGGCCTAAGGATAAGTTACGTTATCTCAGAAGAGACAGAGAATAGTCGGGAGGACGGAATTAAAGGAAACAGAAGATATATATAAAGGCCTATAGACAAGAGGAGAGAATGGATTTATGAGAGAGAGAGAGAGAGAGAGAGAGAGAGAGAGAGAGAGAGAGAGAGAGAGAGAGAGAGAGAGAGAGAGAGAAGAGATATATGGTACTGGTAAGAGTGCCACTGCCTTCCTTGGAAAGCACTGAGTAAATAAAAACTTGTCGTACCAATATGCAAATACAATACTCTTTACTATAGGCAGAACATTATAAAAAGGGCAAGAATATTAAACATGTGATGGAGATATGACTGCCGAATGTACATAAATGTCTTTCCCTTTTGTCTCTCTAAAATGAATTAAAACGGCACATATCAGGCCACCGAATCTGAGAAGCTTTAATACCCACAAGCAAATTCTTCATTTAATCAAAACAGACAACACGCTCGCTCTCTTTATCTCTCTCTCAGACGGCAAAAGTTGACCTCATACATCGCCGGAATTTCCTATTATTCATAAGACAAAGGCATAAGCTAACATGCTGCATTATGGCACTGGAAACTCAAGTCTTTGTTATCATCATCCCTTTCAGCGACGGATCTGCAGCGTGGATGCGTGTGTGCGTGTTTGTGTACGTTTCCTTGTATGTGTGTGTACGTATGTGTCCGTGTACATGTTTGTGTGTGCGTGCAGATGTGCGCGCTTGTGTGCACAGGCCAACGAAGCTCGCAGACTTTTTTTTTTATTTATGCATTCTCACTCTTCGTTACCTCATTAAGAGGGGTGAGAATAAGATTTTTTTTTTGTGATATTTTTATCTGCAAATGTCGGCGGCTTATTGTTGAAGTCTGCTTGACGCCGGATTCCTGCACAAGCTTTGTTTTCTGACGTAGCCTCTTGTTATCTTATTATCAAAGCATTATGACGTCTTTTCTTTTTTGTCATATCTTAATTTTATTTGTAAACCACGGATAAGGAAGAGAAGTCTTGTTAAAGCATTTCAGCTCAAATACTGGCCTTTCACGTTGCTTTGTTTAAGTAAAAACGCCAGTGTTTCTTTTTAATCATTTAGTAATTACCTCCTTTCTCTGTTTGCATTATACTGTGAATATAATTTCACTGTAGGGATTAACTGCAGTCGATGATGGAAACAGAATAACGTTTGCTTTATAAGGTAATTAACAAGAAAAACCATAAAAAGGTTATATTAAGCTAAGCCTGAATCTTACAAACTAAATTAATTTTTTTTTTTTTGCGAAATAGAATTGGTAAAAGAAATGCATGAACTTCGAGGCAATACTTTGGACCGTCATCATGCTACAATTTACGCAAATAAGGAACACGTAACCCTCATTAATATGAACTTTTATTAAAAATCAAAACTGCGTCTCTACTTACTTAAATATCCCCAAATACTTCAGTCTATGTAAGAGAATGAAATTAAAACTGATACCTCAAAGGCCTCACCATTGATAAAGCACGGAGTAATTCCTCCAAATATCATCAGATATCAGAAAACGAATGAACTTTTCACCATAAGTTATTACGAGCGGTAATAGGATGACAGAGCGCAAGCCTATCATATTTTATGAATACTTAGTCATTTTAGTTAATTATGCATCAAAGAAAAGTGGTCGTTCATTCGTAAGTTCTGACACGGGCTGGCAGCGGTCCCAAAGCTTCAAATAAATTAAAGTATGTTTGCATAAAGGTGGAATTTCTAAAGTACCTTAGGATGCGCCGCTGGGACAATGAAAAGTTATTTAGAAACATGTCCACTGATTAGAATTATCGTGGCCAATATAATTTTTCTTATACATACATACATACATACATATATATATATATATATATATATATATATATATATATATATATATATATATATATATATATATATATATATATATATACATACATATATATGGAATTTTTATCACACCGTGATTTGTATACAATCTTGAAGCTACGAATGTTGTTTAATATCAAATTCACGCTACTTCGGGAATATCCCCGATGGGGAATTATCACCGAAGGGGAATTTATAAGTGATAAATGGATCGGTACTGCCGGGTCTCGACCCCTCGACCCATTCCAACAACTCCAGTGGTAGACCGTCGACTGGAGTTATTGGAAGGTAATTGTGCCGAGATTTCGAGACCCGGCAGTACCGATCCATTTATCACTTATAAATTCCCTTTCAGTGATAATTCCCCATCGGGGATATTCCTGAAGTAGCGTGAATTTGATATTAAACAACATTTGTAGATTCATGATTTATACATATAACATAGATATGTATTATATATATATATATATATATATATATATATATATATATATATATATATATATATTTATATATATATATATATATATATATATTATATTTATTTTATATATAATATATATATATATATATATATATATATATATATATATATATATATATATATATATATATATATATTTTTAAATATCTATTTATTTTTGATTTACTTAGCATTTGGAAGATGGAACTATTTCGGTTTACTTTACATAAAGAGGATAGTTGTTTAAAAAAACTCGAGACTCCCTCTTCTTAATAGACGGTTCGTCTAGGTCTTCGAGGTCCACCCTCGTTCCATTTATTATTTTTTCTTTTTTGTATCCAGTCTGAATAAAAGCAACTTTGGTCTGACCGTCTTACTGGCCTTTGTATCTCAAAAAGATCTACCGTCGCACACGATCACCAGGTAACTGAAACCTGACTTCGATGTGCTGATTGCTTTTCGGTAAGCAATATCAGTGGATTCATGACTTCAAAACTTCAAACAGTTAGCATAAATTTATGATAATCTACTCCCTTTTTTCCTGGCTGTCGAGGTAAATTCGATCTATATCCCACCTTCCCAGTTTTTTGCAGGTCTTTTTCAGACAGCGTTGCTAGCCTCACGACTTTCCCCATGGATGTTGGCTTTAGACAAAAAGGCTCCTCTCCCAGAGGGTTCACAAGCAATAAATAGGCACTATTTGGCTTTGGGTACGATGCCTTAATGACCAAAAGCGACGATACATCTTAATGTCAGCGTGCTAAGGTCATTTTACATACTATTCCTGCTTTAAGTATCAGTGTTAAAGTAATTAACGGCTCATTTATTAACCAATGTATATATATACTTAGATGTGTAGCATACTTATACACTATACACTTTACATTAATGTTAAAGGATATAACCTTATGTCCGTGGTAAGTTTATATACCCCTAGGATCAGTTTCCATGTTCAGCTTCACTTTGACATTAAGTCATGAAGTAAAAATCTGTTAGTCTCGCTACATTTTTCTTTTGCACTAATGGGTAGTCATTTTATTTTTCCTTCCAGTTACGTAATGGGTAAATTTCTCTTGAAATTTCGAAAACAGCTGAAAGGCTCTAATGCTGAGCGTATATTCTCTTACTAAAAATTTATAGATTATGTAGTCGTCCCCACAGGAGATCATCGTGGTTTTGCATGTAGAACATAACATTGTAATTTAAATCATCTAGTGATAATCTGCATTGTAGGGTAGAGCTGCTTGGGTTATAATTTTGTTGTTTACTGATTTTACTGTTAGTACAAAAACTAAATATTTAGGCCAAGAATGCATCACAACAATGTTTTAATCCGTTGTCTCAAAGGACTTAACACTTGGGTGCTACTAGATAGTTCCAAGCAAAAGTTCTTACCCTTGATCTGCCCTTCCATTAATACTTGGAGAGGAAGGTTACAAGACAGACTATTAGGATTTGCACGAACGTCTGATTGATGCAAGCGAATGGCGTTGCCTATGCAAAGTGGACTAATGTGATACTGAAGATGTATTGTGTTGATATACTGGGCTGTTTAATATCAGCGGAAAATATTTTGTACAGGTAACTGAATGTTCAGGTTAGAAAACGAATTTTTCACTGAGGCTGAAGGAACATTTTCAGTGGACTCGTCGCAATTGAAATTATTTATATATATATATATATATTATATATATATATATAAATTCATTATATATATATATATATATATATATATATATATATATATATATATATATATATATATATATATATATATATATACATACACATACATACACACATATATTTGTGTCTGTATATATGTATGTATGTATGTATGTATATATATGTATGTATGTATGTATGTATATATATATATGTATATATATATATATATATATATATATATATATATATATATATATATATATATATATATATATATATATATATATATATATATATATATTAGTATCAATAACTATGAAGTCATAAGATTTTCCCATTAACCTTGCTGAGACAAAATTTCCCCACCGAACTCATATAGCTTTCTTTCAAATTCATCTCCAATTTAGCCCTCCTTTCTCTTCTTCCTCGGGCCTGGGCAAGAGAAAGAGGGGGCAATGGATTTTGAAAAACGAACCCGACAAGACTTCTAAAAACGCCTTAGCCCTTGGCCTTAGCTGTGACGTCGAGAAGTGTCAGTCTCAACTACCTCCGCTACCCCGTGATCTCGCCGTCTGGTAAAATGACACATTTATCTTATGAAAGGGGTCCCATAGGAACGATCACCTCGCTTCTTACCTTATGCGGCCGCTTTCCCTATACATATCCTTTTGGTGGAACTTTAAATTCTTTCTGTCATAGTTCAGCCATCAGCCACTTTATTTATTTATTTATCCATTTTTCATTTATTTGCCTATTTATGTATTCATTTCCCTTCTTATTTCTCTACTCATTTACTTATTTGTTTATTCATTTATCTATAAACTCATTCATTTATTTATTCATACGTGAATGTATGCGCACGAACCTTTTCCTCAAAACGCAAACATACATACGCAGTAAAATACCTTCACAAGGCCCATGTGACTAAATGTACCACAAGAGCCAAAGGAAAATCATAAAAGGCTCTAGGTACTAATGCCTTTTGCTTTTTCTTCTGACTATTGTTATGTATCTGAGTATTAGAGTCCTTCAGGTTCTTGCAGCACATGTAAGTATAACAGCCTCATGAAACCGCCATAATCACTTGACAAAATCTCCGGAAGCCGAGAAATCAGGTGCTGCACAGCTCCCCTTATGCTGGACGTATCCCGATTCCCTTCAGGAGGCAAAATCCTGTCGGTGATGGGAAAAGATATTAGTGGATCTCCCTTAAGGACCTTCCGCAATTATAGGGATCCGTGAGAGGGGGAAGGATTGCCAATTATCAGCCTGGGATACCTCTCTCTCTCTCTCTCTCTCTCTCTCTCTCTCTCTCTCTCTCTCTCTCTGATTTCCCTTTTATACACGCTCTCTTCGATGACCTACTACGCGCAGCAAAGGATGGATGGGGTCATTATACGGGGTTATTACGTTAAGGTATGAAGGGAGGGGGAAATAATGAAATGCCTAAAGGCTAGAATGAATATGAATGCATACACAGCACGCTTGCGCACACACACATGCACATACATTCATACGACGAACACACAACACTATATAAAATATATATATATATATATATATATATATATATATATATATATATATATATATATATATATATATATATATATATATATATATATATATATATATATATATATATATATATATATATATATATATATATATATATATATATATATATATATATGCATCCAAGTATATAGCCTCCCCTGCATAGTCTATAATATGTCTATGCTGTAATTATAAACGGAATTAAGAATGCTTTTTTGTATTATCATAATATTCATAAACGTATAAAACTATACGAAAAGATACATCCTTTTTTTCTAAGCCAATATCTGATGGGTCAATATCTTCACGAAATAAAGCCAATTAGATTCCTATTATGTGCTAACTGTAGGACTATTTTGCAAACAGGCTATATTCAGTTACTAAGAGAGAGAGAGAGAGAGAGAGAGAGAGAGAGAGAGAGAGAGAGAGAGAGAGAGAGAGAGAGAGAGAGAGAGCTGTTTTTACGCCAAGTGCTGAATAATGTATGTTTCAAACAATTACTAATATTTTCTGAGTGTTTCTTTCCTCGGTTCTGTCTATATACTTTTAATTAGTTTTCTGATTTTCATGAAATGAATCTCTCTCGCTCCCTCTCTGGTCTATTTCGAATGAATAATTTCCTATCTTTTTTTTTTTTTTTGTTGCTTTCGTCTTCTCTCATGAGTCTTCTTATTTTACTTTTTTTTCCTTATTACCATCTATCTCCCTCATCTTATTTTATCCTTCAGGTTTATAATATTGTTATTCTTCCTTCACTCTCCCTTTCCTCGCATTTTATCTCTCTTCTACTTTTTGTTTTCTCTTCCTTCTTCCTGATCTGCTGTCCTAATATTTTTCATACGAGTTTCTTTTTTCGTAATTTTACATTTATCATCTGTGTCCTACTCCTCCATCCAATACGTCTTCCTCCTTTTTCCTCCCTACCTATATATCTTTTAGCTTATTACCCCGTCATTTTTCTCTCCTTGGTTCTTGTATTCCCACTTTTATCAGCCTTAAATCTTGTGCCTCTGTCTTTTGGTGTCCAGCTTTTATTTCTTCATCCGAGTTTCATTCACTATTCACTTATACTGCTTTTCTCAGACATTATGTTGCTTTTTATTTTTTTTCACTTTTCTTTCCCAATTCATCTGTCCTTTTTAACACTTGTTCCTTTCTCTTTTTGATGTCCTTTTCTCTTTGTATGCTCCTATTCCCTTTTTCCTTTAATTAATTTTTATCTCCTTATCCTACTTTTCATTGTACACATATTACATTCCCCCCACTCCCACATCCCTTTTCCAACCTCACGTATCCATTTCTCCGAAATTCCAATCCCCCCTTTTTCTTGCCAAATTTCCCCCCCCATCCCTGACCCTTCCCCCCGCTGCCCCTTCCACAATTTACCCCTTCCCATTTATAAGTTCCTCTTTTGGCACAGTATCCTCAAATTCAGCTTCGCGTAAATTTTACTCTCCATTCGATTAAGATTAAAGAGAATGATACTATGAAGAATGACAGGGACGTAAGGCTTCTCTCCCTCCCTATCTCTTTCGTTTTTTTCCTCTTCTCTCTCTCTCTCTCTCTCTCTCTCTCTCTCTCTCTCTCTCTCTCTCTCTCTCACACACACAATCTCCTAAGGGGTTCTCCACATACACACAAAGGCTTCTCTCTCTCTCTCTCTCTCTACTCCCACACACCCATAATCTGCAAAGGCTCCTCCCCCACACCCACACACAAACCCCCACATGCGAAAGCATTTTTCCTTGTTTGTTTCCTATTTCTCCAACTCTTCCACCTTCTCTCATCTTCCTCTTTCATTCCTTCTTCCCCAACACCTATACCGAAAAATCCCACCCACAGACACAAAGCCTCTTCTTTCACTTCCTTTCTTCCTTTCCTCGTCCTGCGGCTCCTCTTCCTCCTCCTCCTCCTCTTCCGCCTCCTTCCTCTTTTTTCTTCTTCTTCTCCCTTAAACGTAATGACTTCGTTAAAGACTGTTCAGTCCCTAAAGAGGTTCCTTGGGACCATAAGAAAGACCATAGTCGTAGATCTCACAGGTTTTCCCTCTCCTTTCCCCCTGGCGCTCCACCAAGATAAAAAAAAAGCAAGAGGAGAGAGAGAGAGAGAGAGAGAGAGAGAGAGAGAGAGAGAGAGAGAGAGAGAGAGAGAGGTAAACGAAATTATCGGGAAAGATACACAAGTAGACAGACAGACGCAATGGCACTTCAGAACATAAGCGAATGATATGAAACAGGAATCAAAAATTACGAGAGCAAGATATGAAATGTTTGAACAGACACAAATTAACAGACAGAAAAGGGAAAGAATCAATTGCTAAGTCAAAGCGTGTATAACGCGAATATTAATAGAGAGAGAGAGAGAGAGAGAGAGAGAGAGAGAGAGAGAGAGAGAGAGAGAGAGAGAGAGAGAGTGTGTAGGGGTTGAATGAGTTAATATATTATACATAACACTGCCTTCCACCCCTTCGAGAGATAAGACTAACGGAGCCCAAGAATAAGACTACAGTTCATAAAACTGGTTGTTTACGATAACACGTATACATCGATATGTCTGTGTGTGTGTATATATATATATATATATATATATATATATATATATATATATATATATATATATATATATATATATATATACATTCATTATATATAAATATATATATATTATAAAAATATATGAGTTTTATGGATTAGTATTGCAAATCAATAACTTGTGTATGCGGTTTATGCGAATACGTAAATTTATATCTTCAAAAACATAAAATCATTTTCATTTTTTGATTTTTTAAAATTATCTTTTACACGGTTCACACACTTGACTTTCGTTTGTCTCCTGAACTAAGTCAATAAAACAGGAATGCATAAGCCGATTACATATGCCGTTAGAATATTTCAACAGCTCTTTGCATCTGGTTTGTGTGGGGGTTTGGACGACGAAGACATGAATAAAGCAATATGCTTGACCCAGAACCATTTTGGAGCAGAATATAAAAACTGGAGCAAAACCGTGGTGATTCTATTATATTTTTAATCTCTCTTTTGACTACTGTTGGTAATATAATAAAAGAATGCGAATCCATCCCTGCCTGCATGAAATTCTAGAGGCCGAAGTTTTTTTTTTTTTTTCCTGAATCTGCTCCAAATGCCTGGAGCCCAGGCAGCTGGAAAATAATCGGAATAAAACGAACGGCGGACTGGGTAGAGCAAATCAATTAGTGACGTCTACTTAGGAGAGAGCTAGTTTCCCTTTCCCCCCACCCCGTTTCCATTTTCGGCGACTTTCCCCCGCCCGCTACCTTACAATCCATCCGCCTTGCAGCTGAGGTCTGGATACCGAGAATAGACACCACGATTCTCTTGAGTAGAATTTCCATTGATGGCACAGACGCTCACACATCCAACGTGAATAATTTAGGGCGAAAAGAGGAGGAGGAGGAGGAGGAGGAGGAGGAGGAGGAGGAGGAGGAGGAGGAGGAGGAGGAGGAGGAGGAGGAGGAAAACCGCTTCTTGACAAAGGAACAAATATCTGGATAAAATTAAGATGTCGAGGTACATGGGTGTACGGTTAGTGACATCTGTGTTCAGAAGTTGTCTGGTTATTCTGCCCTATTTCGGCCACTTCGGGTCCTTCCATTAAAGTCATATCTTTCAGTTAAGTATATTCTTACATTACATTTTTTTTCAAGCGTATAAAGTAAATGCAATGCTGATATTGTTAGCAGTAATTTCAAGATACCGTTGACGCCGAAAAATGCTGATAAGTGTGACTGTGCTCATAAGGCACTGAAACCATTACTTGGTCAGGCAATTCTGATAAATGAGAAAATCAAATAACACAGAATATAATCCAATTAGTTAAATAATATACTTGCACTAAAGGAAAAGGTTTGTTAAAAAAAAAAGTTCTCACTAAATACACTTTAGAATTTTAATTCATGCCAATAAAAATCATCATTGTTATTGTAAAATTCTATTTAAGAAACTGATGGTAAAAAAATATCATATTGCTGAAGTATTATTTAGCTGAATATAAGATTAACCAAATACCCATATCCCACTTGGTGACAGAATAATGAATGGTTTAAGAAAATATATAGAAATATATTCATAATTCATAATATCTAACCGACAGTCACTTACTAAATACTTAGTCTAGAATCTTTTGGAACAGTTTTTTCTAAATATTAAGCAAATTAAGAAAATTTTTACGTATCTCAAAGATATATTAAAAAATCATAGTATATAC
>NC_089746.1:48476511-48509011 GCF_040412425.1 Macrobrachium rosenbergii
TTTGAAAACGAATAAAGTGGAGGCAACTTTTGAGCATTCGAAAATAATGAAAATATGTGAATCTTGAATTAAGATTTCATTAAAACAGGGAGTGTAGTACAACGCAGAATGAGTATTTTGGTTCGTACAAGAGATGAATACTAATTCTTATCTCTCGGCACAACGTGTTGCATCATCCTGTATCTTGGGAGAAGTATCCTTCACTAAGAGCAATGGAACACTAACAATGCCTCAAGGCAGTGTCAAGCAAGCACGCAGCATGGATGATGATAATAATAATAATAATAATAATAATAATAATAATAATAATAATAATAATAATAATAATAATAATAATAATAATAATAATAATTTGTCTGTACGTAATCCAGCAATAGCCAATAAGTCTCATTTTAAATACATTTCTATGCATCTGTGTTGCCACCCATAAAAGCAACTTCGTAAAATGTTTACTGGTAAGATGATGAAAGATACGAAAAAAAAAAAATTTAAATGTAATTGTGTGATACCACTTTAAAACATTTTGCAGTTTTGATTAATATATTATGTGGTACTATTTGGCTCTTGTTTTTTAAACGAAGACCAACTTCCAGTTTCCAAGTCATGCTGTGTCCAAATTATCATAATTTTATAATAACAGCTACGATGGCATACACTGGCAACAAGAACAGCCTTAGCTTTCCAAATTTTGTTTTGGTCAAATAGTTATGAGACTTATAGAGATTAAATAAAAGGCATGAAAATAGAGAAATTTTGCCTAGTAATATATCAAATATAACTCTAAAAAACTAGTCAAAAGCTTATGGGTTAATTATGTATCAAAATATAGCATTCAGAATGCTAACAGTGTTCCTGAATAATGCAGGATAACCAGGCCTTTTCTAATTCAGTATAATATATATATATATATATATATATATATATATATATATATATATATATATATATATATATATATATACACATATATATATACATATATATATATATATATATATATATATATAATATACATATCCATATATATACATTAAATATGGGAATACATATATGAAGGAGTCCCAGAAAGAATACTGAACCCAAGTCCTATGGGAACTTCGAACCCAATTCCTATGGGAACTTCCACCAAGAACCAGCTTTGGAATCGTCCTCGGCATTACACCACCCCAAGAATAAGCAGCCTCATCAATATACGCAGCGAAGGACGTGTCACAAGGGCGTCTGAGAGTCTTACCAGGATCCTTCTATTCTTGGGAAAGGCGTATTTTGGGGTGAGGGGGAGAGGAGGGGGGGGGGCCCAGAGGAAGATTTCACCCACTTCAGGGTGATTGGAGGATTCTGAAAGAAATGAGAATCCTTCGTATCCTTCACAGCAGGTTCCCATTTCATGATGGGAAATAGGATTTACAAAGGAGAGAGATGGGGGAGGGATAGAGGGAGGGGGTAAGTGCGGGGTTGGAGACAGAAGAAGTACGTATGTAGGTTTGCCTAATGGTCTTCACTGAAGGTAAATATCTAGACAAAGAGAGAGAGAGAGAGAGAGAGAGAGAGAGAGAGAGAGAGAGAGAGAGAGAGAGAGAGAGAGAGAGAGAGGTGGCGGGGAGTTATACAATGGGATGCTGTATAATGATCTCAAAAGATGATAAATATATAAAAGGAAACAGAAATCAGTAATGGTCTAGAGAGAGAGAGAGAGAGAGAGAGAGAGAGAGAGAGAGAGAGAGAGAGAGAGAGAGAGAGAGAGAGAGAGAGGTAAAAAATGGGGTGTTGTATAATGATCTCAACAGAAGGTGAATTTATAAAAATACAGAGAAACTTGTTGGTGAAAATGCAATCATTCGTGACTTTTTTTAATTATATTAAATATTCTGTTTCCTTCAGCTATTGCAAAGATTCCTTTGCCCCATCATTGCCTAACTTTAATTAACACGCTCATATTCACCAAAACCCATAAAAAATGGATCACCTTTCAATCATAATACAATTAAAAAAACTTTCTCAAAAAGCATGTCAGGGCTGCCAATCTCATCTAATCAGGCGACTTTGTAATCATACAAATTTCAAAATGCAAGTCAAGACTACCAATCTCACTTTTCAGTTAGGACCGCAATGTTACTTAATTTTTGTTAATAGTAGAATGCCTCGTTACATCTTAATTTTCATTAATTCCTTACTTCTGATGACAAAGTACAGTTGCTGCAGATGTTTAAAATCCCTTTAAAAAAGGACAAAACAGAAATGAAAGTGAAAAAAGGTTCTTTCATGTATATTCCTTTGCAAGTCTCCTCGAGCATTTTTTTTCCATTTTTATGCTAATAAAACACGTTTTTCTTGGATATATACCATATTGGCATATTATAATGTGATCCTTTGATTCAGTGTGTTTATCCCACTACCAATTTCTCTACAAAACTTCTTCAACTATCGTTTCTCAGTTCTCTAATATTGTACCAGTGTCTTAACAGAAAAAGTGTCAACGAAAGGTATGTGAATGACAAATAAGTAATAGAAGTAATTAAAGGAAACGAATGAACAGACGGTTTAAAAAAATCGCATGCAAATACATTAAGAGAAATCAGAAGAGATTTATTAGGGCAACCCTGAAATTTTGTAGTTCTTTTGTCGATTTTTTTCAATTTCATTTATTTATTTTTTTCAGGTTTTGCCCCAACCACAGAATTAAAAATACATTTCACCTAATCTGAAACCTCAAGTGTGCTCGTGGTTCCCGCAAATTTGTCTAAGACATAAATGACAAAATTCCCCAACTAATAACGGTCATTAGACGATCGGAGTAAACGACAGGTTTCAACCATCCGTCATTAGGTCTGACCACATGATTCATTCACAGTTTTATTTCAGACGCGAGATCGAAATAGGTTTTTTTTTAATGCACCAAGGCCATTACCAGCTGATGATAAGTATCCCTAAATACTGATCAAACTTATAATGGCGGCAGACTTTTTTCGTTTTTTGCGAATTACTTAAAGTGCAAAGAAGCAAAAAAAAAAAAAAAAATAAAGAAAATTCACTAGTCAATTGATTTGAGTTTTTTAAGCCACTTGGATTTAATAGTACTTGTGACTTATGTAACACTTGCAAAGTATCGGAAAGGTAACAACCTAAGAACCCACCCTCCCTTAGTCCCATGGTATTGATTTACTGCAAGTTATGGCATCCTTCCTCATGGGAAAGAGGAGTATTGGTAAATGAACATATCTAAAGTATAAGCGTGTATATATATATATATATATATATATATATATATATATATATATATATTATATATATATATATATATATATATATATATATATATATATATATATATATATATATATATATATATATATATATATATATATATATATATATATATATATATATTTTTACACACACACACACACATATATATATAATACACATATATATATATATATATATATATATATATATATATATATATATATATATATATATATATATATATATATTTTTACACACACACACACACACATATATATATATATAATACATATATATATATATATATATATATATATATATATATATTATATATATATATATATTTATAAGAAGTTACGAATGAGAATGTGCATAATATAGGAATAGTCTGCATCTCTAAAATTTGCAACAAATCACGTACTCAGACTCGTCGAACATAAATCTGATTAGTCACGGCCCTTGTTATTACTCTGTCCTGGCGGGCAAAACACTACTGGATTTGAGTGATACGCGATACAAGACTTATAGTTATAATATCCTGTTTATATCCTGTTTACTATTTACAACCTACAACATTCTTCTACTTAACCTAATTAGATCTGAGTTCTACAAAAATTTAATACGTAAGTAAATAAGAATAATTGGTTAAAACCATACACCTATCATTTTCAGCTCAATACGGAAAAGTATGCAATATATCAGCAATGCATAACGTAACCATAAACAGCAAAGAAACAATTTGGACAGACATAAAGAACGGCAATAACTCTCAATTAATCACAAATGCCATTAACAAAGACCACTCATAACCGACAATAACAACAACAACAACAACAAAAAATATAGTTTGGTCTTACCAAGAGGCTGTTATTATTAGTTGGTAAATCCAGGGGCAAGTGTTACACTAAAAACTCAGGGAGTCACATTTTTACTTTCGTTTTACTTTCCATCGATTCATACTAAAAATAAAAAAAATAAAAAATGAAAAAACGACGACATATTGATTTAAAAAAAATTGTGATTACAAGACTGTCCTCTATAACCTAGATGACAAAATACAAGAATTTGTTTGTAAATATAAATATTATGACAACTATAACAATACATATATATATATATATATATATATATATATATATATATATATATAATATATATATATATATATATATATATATATATATATATATATAAAATATATATATATATATATATATATATATATATATATATATATATATATATATATTTTAGAGAGAGAGAGAGAGAGAGAGAGAGAGAGAGATTTCGGTAACCCGCCAGATTATCAGATAAAAGAAAACTGTAATAATCGGTTTATACTGAAAGTAAATATGTAAATAAGATCAGAAATATCTAACAAATAATTGCTATTACTTCCTTAAAGTAAATACAAGGCATATTCAATCGTCAGTGACATTAATAATCATCACACTCGGCACTTCGATCTGGTAAGATTTTAAAATAGTGTGTTTATGTGACTACGACATATTTCGATGTTCATTCTAATTCTAAACTCACTCTCTCTCTCTCTCTCTTTCTCAGCAGGCTTTAAAACTTTATAACTTAATCACTTATCCAATCAAAAAAGCAGACAAGATATCAATAAATAATTTACATTGAGTGATTAATAAAGCGAAATAACAGATATCTGACAAATGAAAGCACTCACGGAATGAATGTCCTTCAAGGTAGCATTACACTCATTCATTCATCAGAACATAGAGTATCCATTCCACTCCTCTCAGCGCTAAATTCAGTTAGCGTTTTCCTCCCAGTGACCGTCACTACTTTCAACTATTCTCACCGGACGGAAAACATTACCCTCACTTAATATTTCAAGTTACTCTGCCTCTATCCACTTCCCAGTATTCCCTCCCATAATGCACTTTGTTAGACATCGGGTAAAATTAAGTCTAGCATGACCGCGTGGTTCTGCAAGGGGGTTATAAATTATACAGGGATGTTTTTGCCGTTGTGAAGTTTTTTTTTTTTTTTGTTGAATAGCGCTGTCTATTGGCTTTTCTGGTCTCAGTGTGGCTCATTGCCTCCCAGGACAGACATGAAAGGTGTGGTGGGAATTCCGAGGCGTTTAATTTTATTTGTAGTTAAGGATTATTTTTCTTTTGTTCTTTTGCATTTATTCTTATCTCCGGCGATCTCTAGATCTGCTTGATACTGCTTTTGAAGACATGGAAATATAATAAGAATTATAACGAGAGAGAGAGAGAGAGAGAAATTAAAAATGTACCGTATGAATTGTCCTAATATATTTTAAAACGATTTTATCAGGAACAGAGAGAGAGAGAGAGAGAGAGAGAGAGAGAGAGAGAGAGAGAGAGAGAGAGAGAGAGAGAGAGAGAGAGATATTTTCCATGCAAAAATGAAAACTATACTTTTCGCATTGTGTACGATAGTTTAAAAAGAATATATTAGGCACACACACACACACACAGAGAGAGAGAGAGAGAGAGAGAGAGAGAGAGAGAGAGAGAGAGAGAGAGAGAGAGAGAGAGAGAGAAGCATTAAAAATGAAAACTATACTTTCCGCATTGTCTAAGAATATTTAAAAAGAATATATTAGGCACACACACACACACACACACACAGAGAGAGAGAGAGAGAGAGAGAGAGAGAGAGAGAGAGAGAGAGAGAGAGAGAGAAACATATTTGAATGCAAAAATGAAAACTGTATTCGCATAGTCTAAAATAATTAAAAAATGTATTAAGCACACAAACAGAGAGAGAGAGAGAGAGAGAGAGAGAGAGAGAGAGAGAGAGGAACATATAATATATAATACAAAGATGAAAACCGTACTATTCGCACAGTCTAAGATAAGTTAAAAAGAATACATTAGGCATAGGCACAGAGAGAGAGAGAGAGAGAGAGAGAGAAACTCGACACGGAACATCACAAGGCTCCCGAGGGAGAAGGCAGATTTAATCATTCTCGTGAAAACATTATTCAAACCGATGAAAAATTCTGATTTGGGCGTCACACGGCGCTCCGTCCCAATGAGTTTTGGGAGAGTTCCAATTTAATCAACGCCATAGTTGCTGATTAGGTCCGATCAAAATCCCGCCAGCCTAGCCGAAGCTGGCATTTAGCGTCAGGCGGGCGCATAGGGCCCCGTTCACTCTGTTTACTTTTACTTTTTTATATTTTTTTATTTTTTCCCAGGGGATCGTATGTTTTTCTCGGGGGAGTTTTTCTTATCGTTTTGTTTGGGGACATTCAATTTGTTTTCCCGTTTTTCTCTTTATTGTGTTTATGTTTTTGCTTTGCTTTGGGATCGTTCTTTTTATTGTTTATTTTTTGGGGGTGATTCTTTTTTTTTTATTACAGTACCCGAGGTAAGCTGATTCTGGTGCCTGTAGTTAGGGCTGAAAATGAATGGGGCTCGCATCCTCATCCAAAAACTCGCTGAGAGCTGGGAGGTGGTTTTTTATATATATATATATATATATATATATATATATATATATATATATATATATATATATACATATATAAAATATATGTATTTATATTTATACACATACACACATTCTCTCTCTCTCTCTCTCTCTCTCTCTCTCTCTCTCTCTCTCTCTCTCTCTCTCTCTCTCTCTATATATATATATATATATATATATATATATATATATATATATATATATATATATATATATATATATATATATATATATATATGCAGATAGAATCGAGTTTGTGCTATATATCCTTTGAAGCGATCATCAATGGTTATTTGGAGATTTGGGAAAGGGGGGAGAAAAGGCTTCACAAGATATGGTGAGTTAAACCCGTGGAATTTATAAGGTCCTCAATCTATATATACTACTTGCATTACTTTAAATGTGCATGCATTCATATGAAATAAGCATGAAATTAGGCGCTATCAAATTCAACTTCCAAAGCTTAGAAAACTTCAAAGTTGAGAAAACTAGTGAGAGGAAAATGACAAAATGGTTTTTATATGCTAGTATTTACGTCAACATATCTACCTAATTTTATCTAATGATATGCTAAGCCGCTGCTGTTTTTGTTTATTGAACATACCACATGACAAATTTTAAGCTGGTCCGTTAAAGAACGAAAACTTATATCTGTCTATTTACCGTGACACTTCATATTCTCATTAAGGAAATTATATCTTCCAAAGAGACAAGTTTTATTACTCTTCATATTCTGGATTTTGGAACTGTGTACCTGCTTACAAGAACTCGGGTGCTGTCACCCGTGTTCACCGGGCAAATTTTTTTTCCTGGAGTCAGGAGAAAATTTTCCTAAAATCACATAAAAGACTTCACATCCTGCACCATGCTGTAATATGTTGAGCTGATGTTCATAATGTTTTGTAAAAGTCACAATGAAATAATCGACTCAAAATTTTTCTGAAACAATGATATCTATTAAAACGCTTCTTGAATAATAATAATAATAATAATAATAATAATAATAATAATAATAATAATAATAATAATAATAATTTAAAAGATTTTCGTTAGACATATTCAAAACATCAAACTTCATGATAATTGAAAGTTTAATTTTATAACCATTAATAAAATGAATTATCACTTACAAAACGCTGTCTTTAAAATAGAAATAGGTCATTTCTAAGCGCTGACTGACGCCTAAAAGCAGCAACGACTGAATTGTTAATGTCATCGTTAATTTTGATTTGTTACCGAGAGACATTCCAGCAACAACACATCACATAAAAATGCTGCCAAAATGCATCGTCACTTGAGTGTCCTTCCAGCACTTGCTTTCCGAAAGAGTTTCCAAAGTGCCGTTTGGGGGAATTTGTAAAAGCCACACCAAAGGCTGCATTTGGGCGTGACACTCCACCCCCATCCCTTCCCCTACCCCATTCCCCTCCCAGTGCCTCCCCACCCCGGCCACGTCCGTAGTAGCTGTTCCCCGCATTGGTCGGAAAATTCCCACGCTCTTTGTTTTTGTTGGCGCTGAGGGCAGAAAGGGTGGCTCTTATTGTTTTCGGTTCCTGGGCGTGGTAGACTGACAGATGCTAATGGCTTGGTGTGCTTGTAGTGGTGAGACGCAGAATATATATATATATATATATATATATATATATATATATATATATATATATATATATATATATATATATATATATGTGTGTGTGTGTGTGTGTGTGTGTGTGTGTGTGTGTGTATATATACACGTACAGCAGCAAATTTCCATAATAATAGATACTTAAAATATCAACCACGGCAATATTCGTCTTATAACTGCAAGAGCATGGATATAAATCTTCAGCCACTTTATTTCATTTACTAACTCCATCGACCTACTAACACTGCTCCGTTTATTTTTTATTTTAAACTTGTATGCAATCTTGCTCTTCCAAGTATTAAGGCGTTTCAATACTTACACATCCTCTACCGCATAATCACCACATTCAGACTCCGTCTTCTCCTTACATCCAAAATCTCAGAATTATACATTTTTGCCAACCTTCCATTCTGCATTTTCTCTACATGTCCTGATCGTCTCAAAACACTTTGATCATTCTTTTATAACTATTCTAATCTTTTTTTTTATATCACATTCTCCCATCCCTTCATCTTCGCCCTTTCAGATTTTCTTTATCTGAAAGGATGACAGCTGTCGAGAGTGACAGTTGCTTTGTCTTTATCTATAGTCAATACTATTTCAATATTTGTTGATGAAAAATACATTTCTTCGTAAATAAATGCATACATGGTGCACATTACGTAAATATAAGACAGAAATATCAGTACAGAGAGAGAGAGAGAGAGAGAGAGAGAGAGAGAGAGAAAATTTTCAAATTCTCTGCCTCCAGCTAATCCATATGCAAGAAAGTGTTAATTACAAGGCTGCTTTAATAAGTGTCTTTCTTGCATTTAAAGACATTTTAATTAGACTTCCATTACCATCATGTACTGTAACACTGCCCAATATTCTTCTCATGCAGAGAGAGAGAGAGAAAGAAAAAAAAAAGGAAGGCATGACTTTGCTCCTTAATATGCCGGCTCATGCACGGAGTTACCATTGGGATTTACGAATGAATTAACGAGACGGAAATATTCGCGTTTAACGACCACATTGCTTTAATAACAAGACGCGAAGAGTTTGCTCTTTCCAAAAAGAAATGGCTCTTAACAACAGCTCAGGCCAGACTTTTATCCACAGATAGAACATGGGATGTGAGACAATATTTGTTTTTGTTTTTCTTTTACAATTTTCGTTGGGAAGGACGAAAGATGATAAAACTTTCAAGGGACGTAGAATATGGTAACTACTGTAGCCCTTTCTTGCAATTTGGAAACAAGGGGGAATGAAACTGAAAAGACAAGAGCTTTGTGAATATTTAACTCGATATTTCTACTGTTTATGAATGTAGTGGGATTCGAATAGGTTTATGAACGAAAAGTTTGTAAACAATTTTGGATAAAATTTGCCTTAAAACAACAAAAAAACAAAAGGATTAAGACAAAGTCTTAAACCCTGTTTAATATATAAACGTATTATATATATATATATATATATATATATATATATAAATTTATATTTATTTATATATTTATATATATATATATATATATATATATATTATATATATATATAAATATATATATATATATATATATATATATATATATATATATATATATATATATATATATATATATATATATATATATATATATATATATATATATATATATATATATATATATATATATATATATATATATATATATATATATATATATATATATATATATATATATATATATATATATATATATATATGGTTCCAGATATTTTGATTCCTAGAACTTTGATCCAGGTAATTTCACTCCCGGCATTTTAACTCCCGGTAAAGTGAGATTCGGTTTCTTTAACGCCCGGTAATTTGACACCCAAAATAAACAAGTAGCCTTCAATTTACTACACAATCAAATTATATAATTTCCATTTCCTAAATAAGATACCTGTCCTAAACTATTATGCTTCCTAAATAAGCTATTTGTTTATTTTGGTTGTCAAATTACCGGATGTTAAAGAAACCGGATCTCAATTTACTGGGAGTCAAAATACCATGAGTGAAATTACGGGATCAAAGAGTCTACATACAGGCCATATATAAATTATATATATATATAATATATATATATATATATATATATATATATATATATATATATATATATATATATATATATATATATATATATATATATATATATATATATACACATCAAAAGATAGATGACAAAAAAAAAAAGCATGTAGTAGTAACCATCACTCTTTCGGCTGATGGGCTTACTGGTTCTGTTCTATCTACCTCTGACATTTTCTTACTGATAAAAATTACCACAAGGGGACAAGTAATTCTGTATAAGACCCGCCACAGACGCTAGTCAATGAAAGCCTCTAATGACAATCATCTCCACAGGTAGGCTACTATTATTTAATGTTTCTATTTTCACCATGTACCACAGAATTAATAGGCCTACTTTTGAAGTTTACAGACTCCAGGCCAACGGTCTTTGACGTCAAGAGGCCCCTCTCGAAATGGTTAAGGCTTAAGAAACTTTTAAGGCTTTGTCCAAGTACCCTTGGCCCTTTGTAAAGGAACCCTTATCCTCTTGGACCTGTTTCTGACTCTGTGCTTTACATAACGATGTAATATTGTAGCAACACGAGTTTTATAAAATTTTATGAAATGAATGATACATCTATCGAAAATTTACGGTATTATATAGCTCATTGTGTATTTTTACATAAATTATACATTCTACTGAAAACTTACATTATTATATACATCGTTGTGTTTCTCCGTTTACTTAATGCGATATATTCCCTGAATAACTTCACTAAACCATAAGAAATGATCAGTTAGAGTTTGCAGTACCTTAGAGCAAAATTCCCATTGCGCATCAATTAGCCGGCTGGCATATTTTCGCGATTATTACACAGGAATAAGGGCACTTGGTTATGAAGTTTAGTAGAGAGATGGTAATTCAATACTTCTCATGGTGGTGAATGGCCCTTGACACACACACACACACACACACACAAAATTGAATACACTGAGCTTTCAACCTTAGATTGCCGAATCAAGGGTGATCTCTTTGTGGAGAGAGCTTCCATAGCGCCAACAACTTTACATATAAACACAAAAGGCTCATTAACAGGTCGTAGACCCAACTACAACACCATCAATACATTATTCATCTCTACATTACATGCAATTGTGTGCCTCATGGATGCTGAGGCCCTTCCATTCCAATACCGCTTTTATCTCACTTAGGTCTCCTACCACCTCGTCAACCACTGAACCCTCTTTTCACCCATGCTAACCTTTTTACCATATCATTTCTCTACATTTTTTCACCCTTATAGCATTCTTCTTACTCCATATATACTAACCAAACAATATTTAATCTAAGAGCCTGTAACTTTTCCTATAGTAATACTTTTCTTCTATAATGGAGAGGCGGCTCAACAGTCCCTTCATATTTTATAAAATCCACTTCCTGCACCCATAGGCGCTACACACGCACACACACATACGTATATGTATATATGTATATGTATATATATATATATATATATATATATATATATATATATATATATATATATATACATATACATATTACTGCATGCAATCCTTTTCCCGTAAAATTTTCCGTGATAAGGCCCAGCCATGCAAGAAAAATGACGTAAAACATTTACGTTGGCTTTTACTTTCCCTTTTTCGGATTTCGAATAGTACAATGCACTGCAAAAATATACATAGAAATCATATCCAATGGGAAAATACGCGTTCATTAGGATGAAGAATGAAATTGCGGAGCAAAAAAATGATAGCGCACATATCAAAGCAATGCCGGAATATTCCGCTTTAGGGCAGGAATCGTCCGCCATAAAAATTCAGCAAGTTTGTAGCACAATTTCTAACAATGATCGCGATCGCTCTTTCATCAAATATCAGTGCCACGCTGCGTCAGAATTATGTTCTTCATTCGCGGGGCATTTCAATGGATGTATTTTTTCATGCGTGTAATTTTTTCCTTACTATAAGCTTTTTTTCTTTTTGTCTAATATGTTTTCTCTTGTTCTGTCTGTCTCCCCTCAGAGAAAAACGTACTATCAATAGATTGCTCAAAAAAATATGTTACTGACCAAGATTTATTTGTTCTACAGATTCTATGTAACGAATGAAATCTTTGTAAATATTGCTTCAAAATTTCTGTAACAATTCAACCACTCATGCTGGAGGTGCACCGGATCACTATTATCACTGTCATATGACAAACTAAACTTTTCATTGTCCAAACTCTTGGGGTTCGTAGATATTTGAAAACTTTCTATTCAATTTCCTGACCATTCAGTCATTTCCAGCCTGTTGTCCTTACTTTGCTTTCAGATCTGCCTAATCATTTTTTTTATCAGTCTCATTTTAAAATACCTATACAAGTTTGTATAGCTCATCTCTCTTGGAATCATCGTACTTTTTCTGATTATTTGACTTCATTTTGTATTTTTGTTTATTCCTCTGCCTCGTATAACTTGCTCTTAATTTGTAATAAATTAAAATACGTAGTAGATAATAAGGTTGCAACTTAACCTCACCACACCTAATCTAACCCACAGCACCAAGTTCTTACCTAGCAGGGGACCTTTCCCCGGCCCTGGACGCCCCACTAACATTACCTAGGTTACTAGGTCTTTCCTTATCTAGTGCGTGATGTCACTTCAAAGACCTTTAATAAATCTTAATTAGAATCACAACTTGCAAATATATCACAGGGAGCATAGAGTACATCATGGTATTTCACTCTTTGTAAGTTCTCCCCACCCAAAAAACCCGGTTTCCCGCTGTGGTCCTCCATAGCTGTAGGATGTAAGGGGTTCCAGTATCTTTAAATTGCTAATTTGTTACCAACTGAACTTCAGAAACGTTCGAAACGCCGCCCCCCAAAAAAAAAAAATCAGCCGAAATAATCTAAGGAACATGAGCCACAAGTGTGTACCAAAGGAAACATGATTAAGAAGTGAAGCCAGTTTTTTCAGAATCCCACTTAATTGGTGAAACTTAGAACAAAAAATCCAATCAGGTTTCGGCATTGTTTACAATACACTATGGAAAAACAAAATCCGATCGGGAGCCTCTCTCGCGTGACCGTCAAGACAAACAAAGAACTTCAAAAATGTTCGAGGAACAGGTTCTTAGCGAAGGTCCAAGTGGATAACAACATTCGTCGGTAAATTTGTAATAAAATTCTCATATGAAGCATATTAAGTGGATCTATGAAAAGCAAAACGAAAAACGCCAATATCGCGGACTGGTATTCGAGTACACCAATACCAAATTTTCTAATCATCGTCTCGCATACAAATTCTATACCCAATATCCATCAGTCGAAATTGTTTCAACTTTCCCTTTTGTTATCTGCCTTTTGATGAAAGACCCTTCTCTCCTATGGAGTCCTGCAACGACCCTTGTCTTTTCTATTACCTAAATGTTTTGAATATTGAGGCCTCCATCGATTAACCACACTACACCATCCTTACTTCCATGAACTCAGATTTTTCTTTGCAAAAAATAATTTCAGTACCTCTCTCTACGAAGAGAGATGTCTCCTCCCTAATAAACTAATAACCCAGTTTTGTCTCAGACATACTTTTGCAACAAACCAGCTACTCCCATTCCATATGTTCCTACAGACTTCATTATTATGAAACATTTTAATGGCTACAGCAGTTGCAGCTGCTTCCCCAGCCTCTTTTACTGCAACATTCAAAAGCAAAAGACAATACAAAACAGAAAATAATAGATACCAAGACCCGTTAACTAAAATGTAGTAACATATATTACCTAAAGGCAGACATAAAAGAGAGAGAGAGTAGTCATAATGTAAAACCAATTTGGGAATAAAATCGAATCCCATGTGTTTTCTACCGACTTGTTTTTAATCCTAGTATTATGAGTATGAGTATTAATCTTACCTGTCATGTACACACTGGAACGTCTTCCATATGGAGAGAAAGCCGAGTTGGTCATGAATGTAGTTTGGTCACTGCCTGAAATAAATAAATAAAAAAAGGCATTACAATCTGATAAATAGTGGTAAAACCCTTCTGTCGTTAGCGACAAGACTTAAGCTTGTACGTATGCGTGTGTGTGTATGCGTGTGCGTGTCCGATTCCATGGGCAGACGCCCATGTATGTATGCAGCAACCGGCATATGAAACATGTAGGGGGGTAAATGAGAGCCCGAATCTAAATATCACTGCGACTATATCCCTCAAAATCTCCCACACTCGTAGCTCTAAGTTAATCAACAAACTTTGTCTAACACCTTAATCTTAGATAATGCTAGATGAAGGATATATAAGTTGGACGCAAATCCTCTTTGGGGTCATAATCGGGGTAATTGGCGAACTTGTGCCCCGGCTGCAATGGAACTTAATCTGATTCGCCTTTCCGTTTCAGGAAGTAAACCCCTAAAGTGAAAGGTAATATGGAAATGCTATGGTGTCGAAGTACCGCGATAACTTTACTTTCAAGTGAAGACATTGCTTCATTATAACTTCAGGGGTTTCTTTTTCTTCCTACGTTACTTTGGGGTAACTTCATATTGGTGATACTCGACTTCACGGTATGGGTAAAATAGCCTTTGGTATTATTGGCTTTGGTTTATAAAGATGGGTTTTTTACAATTTCGACCTTGCTAACCAATGCGCGGATGATCTTTTTTTATTTTCTTGAAATTGTTTAGCTGTAATATAATAATAATAATAATAATAATAATAATAATAATAATAATAATAATAATAATAATAATAATAAATCTACTCTCGCGCTGTTAAGCTTTCAGGCCTCACTGTAATCAAGTAAAGCTCATAGGGACCATGGCAATGATGATAAAATAAGCAACAGAACCAAAGGTAAGAACAATGATCATGACATATGATAATACGAGACAAAAATGCTGAAGAAAATAAGGAAAAACAAAATAAATGAAGGTATTAGTTGATAAACTAGTGAAGGGTACACTCTTGACATTAAGTAGCTGGACTAAAAGTTAAACATTTACTTGGAATCTTAACCAGAAAAAATAATCCTTCAAAGTATTAAAAAAAGTTTTCCTAGTCTTCAAACTTCGACATTTTTTTCTAGAGTTTTATACAAATTACATTTTATTCTGAGGGAGTTTAATTAGCATGGCACGGTAAGAAGTTCTTAGCTGACTCTGAGGTGATATATGTTTAATAATAATAATAATAATAATAATAATAATAATAATAATAATAATAATAATAATAATACACTTTATTTGGGTAATGTCTTTCATCCAATTTCGGTCTGTATCAATTATTTTTAAACGACGTTACCTTAAAAAAATACCTCTACTAGCACTACCACTCATAATAATAATGATATTAATAATAGTATTAATTAACAGCATAAAGTTCACGTAAGTGATGTTTTAATCCCTTTTCGTTCACCAACTCAACCTCTAAACAAACTTAACTTGTAATACCGTCAATGATCTTATGTATAAATGTGAATATATACACTATATATACGTACTTAATATATATATATATATATATATATATATATATATATATATATATATATATATATATATAATGTATGTATGTATGTATATATGTGTGTATATATGTATGTATGTATGTATGTATGTATATATATATATATATATATATATATATATATATATATATATATATATATATATATATATATATAGAGAGAGAGAGAGAGAGAGAGAGAGAGAGAGAGAGAGAGAGAGAGAGCGTATATGTATATATATGCATAGCTATATACATATATGTATGTGCATATATATATATATATATATACATATATATATATATATATATATATATATATATATATATATATATATATATATATATAAATAAAGAGAATGCAATTAAATTGAAGAGAGAGTGGGTGAGACCTGTCTCCAAGTGTCAAAGCTCTCTAGTGAAATGTCACTCTCCATCTTTTATCTGCAATACTACCTCGCTGAAGGTCTCTCTCTCTCTCTCTCTCTCTCTCTCTCTCTCTCTCTCTCTCTCTCTCTCTCTCTTCTTTTCTTATTTCCTCAGAATGCACCTAGTAATGATTAAACTTTTTCTTTTTATTTTGAAATTGGAGTAAAGCTTCATTAATTCACAGAATAAAGTGTATTTATATATTTGATACACTCACCCATGCACGCACACGCAAATACACATATATACTGTATACTCTATATATACATTATATATGTATATATATACATATATATATATATATATATATATTATATATATATTATATATATATATATATATATATATATATATATATATATATATATATATATATATATATATATATATATATATATATATATATATATATATATATATATATATATATATACTAGTTGCCCAACCCGGCGCTGCCCGGGAAAATTCTGAACTCAGAAAAATTTTACTGCACCTCCTTGTACTGACAGTCCCTTTTATCCAGGAATTACTGTGCTGACTGTCCCATTCATACAATAATTACTTCGGTGACCGTCCCTTTTATCCAGGAATTACTGTAGTAACTGTCCATTTTATCCAAACATTACTGTTTGACAGTCCCATCTATCCATATATTACTGTAGTAACTGTCCCATTTATCCAGATATTACTGTGGTGACTGTCCCTTTTATCCAGGTATTACTATGGTGACTGTCCGTTTTATCCCGATATTATTGCAGTGACTCTCCCATTTATCCAGGTATTACTGTGGTGACTGTTCCATTTATCCAGTCATTACTGTGGTGACTGTCCCTTTTAACCTGGTATTACTTTGGTGACTGTCCCTTTTATCCACATATTACTGCGTTGACTGTTCCATTTATCTAGTTATTAGTGTACTGAATGTCCAATTATCCAGGTATTACTGGTCTGGCTGTTCCATTTATACAGGTATTACTGTGCTGACTGTCCCTTTTATCCAAGTATTACTGTGCTGACTGTCTCTTTTATCCAGATATTACTATGATGACTGTCCCTTTTATCCAGATATTACTGTGATGACTGTCCCTTTTATCCAGGAATCATTGTTGTGACTGTCCCATTTATCCAAATATTACAATACTGTCAGTCTCTTTCATCCAGATATTACATCCAGGAATTACTGTACTATGCTGACTGTCCCTTTTATCCAGATATTACTGTGGCGACTGTCCATTTCATCCAAATATTACTGTGCTGTCTGTCCCTTTTATCCAGGTATTACTGTACTGACTGTCCCATATATCCATGTATTACTGTGGTGGCTGTCCCATTTATCCAGGTATTACTGTGCTGACTGTCCCTTTTATCCAGGTGGTATTTATGTGGTGACTGTCCCATTTATCCAGAAATTACTGTGCTGCCTGTTCCTTTGATCCAGGTCCAATTTATCCAGACATTACTGTGGTATCTTTTATCCAGGTATTACTGTACTGACTGTCCTTTTTATCCAGGTATTACTATTCTGACTGTCCCTTTTATACAGGTATTACTGTGGTTACTGTCCAGTTTATCCAGATATTACTCTGGTGACTGTCCCATTTAATCCCAACTAAACCTAAACACACCCCCCATCTTAACTGAATCACCCCAGCTAAACCTAAGCACACACCCCACTAAACCTAAACACACCCCGTACTATACCTAAACACACCCCCTGCAAAACCTAAATACATCCCCACTAAACCTAAACACACACTCGACTAAGCCTATACAAAACGTTGATACATAATTATTAATCATGGGAAAGAAAAGCATTTTCAATAATATATTGCTATGGTATCGAGTAAATGAAATGAGGTATGATAACCCCCTACAGTTTATTCACCACATTAGTTACTAAGTCTACTGGCAGCACCAGCCCGTTTCAGGAAGGGGGAAGGGGATGGGGGGTACGGGTTTGAAACCTTCCCTATTATGGAAGTTGGGTCAAATGATGGCCACATGCCAAATTTTGTCTAGATTGATCAAGCGGTTCGGATTTCTATAGCTCACAGGGTACAAACATACTAACATACATACATACAAACATTCACTTTCATATAAGATACATACATACATACATACATACATACATACATACATATATATATGTATATATGTGTATATATACAGTATAATGTATATATACATATATATGCATATTTATATATATATATATATATATATATATATATATATATATATATATATATATATATATATATATATATATATATATATATATATAAGCACGTGTACGTGAGCGCGGGCAAACGAATTTCTTTCCTCTAAATTTATGTAAATCAGTTCATTAAAAATCTTCACTTTAACATCTTGTTTCGCTGATTTTTATGGGAAACATTTTTATTCCTACTTTTCCGAGTTATTCATTTTTGCTCCTTGGGCATGTTACATCTAAACATTCTGATTATTTCCTTTAAAACCTGAAGCATTCTTAGAAATCATTTATTTAAGGGTACTTATTCATTTCTTTTTAAATGCTCATCTGTTTGCGAATTGCAGTTTTTCATGATTCATATCATCCTTCTTTTTCCTTACTTGGTTTCATTTCTAAAAACCCTCTCTTTACAAAAATCCTACTTCCTATCATTTTTTCATTGCTTTTCCTTTTCATTTTCTGAGGACGTGGAAAGGTGTGGTGTATAAAGATCACAATGTGCTATGGATTTCATTTAGCAATATTTACTTGATTTGCTCTGTCATTACCAATCGGTTACGCCCAGCGTGGTACAAACACCATCGCCCAATGGAACGCAACTCTTCTTCATGGAAGATTTAGAAGGATTTAGTCAAAAGACGGACCCTATAAATTTACAATGTCCCACAACCACACGGATAAAAAATTATTCGATTGCTAAACACGACTTTTAACCAGGTAGTGTATACGTTCAAGGTGCGTCGGTTATTTATAATGCAACAAAAATCAGACTGCTGTTTTTGTCCTGCGTGCAAACTTGATGGACGGTTAATAAGGCAAGAAAAACAAAGCTGTCGTTTTCGTTTCTACGCCCAAACTTGGGGTACATTCTCAGTTTTTGCATAATAAAAAATGTTTAATGAATTGTGAAAAAGAATGTAAATTTAATCAAATTCTTCCTCATGAAAAAAAAAAACCTTACAGCTTTAAAAGTCACTGGCGATTTTGGAAGAAATTTTTGGAATAGTCTTATACTCCCCAAATTACTTTTTTTCTGAATAAGGAAACTGTAATTATGATTAATTTTAGAATGTGAATTTTATTACACCTTAACTTCGTGTTGTTTTCGATGAATTACTATTAGTAATTTGATTAATACATGAGAAGCACATCAGATAATTAGATAATTGTTTCCACAAATCTGACAGAAGCAGTTTGATACGATTCAAATATGTAAATAAGCGGTCACAGATAAGCATTAGATGACTTAGAAGCGATGGAAAGTCTTGTGAGAGTGGGGAAAGTGGGAGACTTATCATTTGTTTCATCTGTAATTCTAATAAGGAATGTGTATAAGATAATGAAATGGTTCTCCGAATTGCAATCAACCTAACATTGGACAAGAACGATACCCCTGAAAAAATTTCTCTAGAAAAAAAAGCATGTAATCTTTGGACAAGAACGATACATCTGAAAAAGTTCTCTAGAAAAAAAGCATGTAATCTTTAAGATAAAATACAGTCTGTAAATATAAAATGTTTATCGAGTCCCGGACTACTGCAAAATGAACGAAACGAATTAGTAAGTAATAAAAGCCTTTAAATGACAGACAACCAAAGGCTTTAGTAAAAACAAGGGAGTTGCCCATTTTGGTCGTAATACCAATGGATTTTTGTAAAAGGTGAAAATAAAAAGGCCTTCATTGGTTGCAATACCAAATAGAAGGTTTCTGAAGAAAAGGAGACTTTAATGGTCACCAAACAAAAGACTTTAGTTGCTACTAAACTGGCAAGGGATCTATAACCCCTCGTTTCCCATGTTTCCTTTCATCTACTTTTTTCACAAGAACAGCTGGATCTCTTCTACCCCAACTTACAAAAAAATCTGATCATAAAACTCCCAAGTGTAGCAACTGGATATACATAAGGAAAAGTAAACCGAAGGAAATATTTAACGGGTTAAACACGGTAAACTGGCACTGGATTCTAGAATGCTCGGGAGAGAAAGTTTTTTCCCTTCATTTCCCTTCTAGATAAAAGACAGATTGATTGATTTGATTCCACCAACCAGTGTTATACCTATGGCCCTCTAAGGTGTAAGGGAAAAACGAGGAATCCATATTTTACAAGAACATGTAGGGTTCTTTGATAGCCATACCTGGCTCCTCTAATAAAAAAAAATCCAAGAAATTAATTGCTGAAAAACAGTTTAAGTTTTGGACTTTACTTACAAACACACACACAAGTGTATATATATACACGAAGGAAAGGGAAACACTGGAGTGCTGCAGAGGCCTTTCGACTGTCTGTCGTCTTTTACTTAGCAGACTGCTAAGTAAAGGGCGACAGATAGTCGAAAGGCCTGCAGCACTCCAGTGTTTCCTTTCCTTTGTGGATTTTTTTCTTTATTTATATATTCACCACGTTCCAAAGTTTCATGATTCAGTTATACACACACACACACACACACACACACACACACACACACATATATATATATATATATATATATATATATATATATATATATATATATATATATATAGAGAGAGAGAGAGAGAGAGAGAGAGAGAGAGAGAGAGAGAGAGAGAGAGAGAGAGAGAGAGAGAGAGAGAGAGAGCATTTCGCTGTTTTAATGTAGAAAAATCCCAGCGCAGAGATATGACACCTTTCGTCCATACAAAAACAATATAATAAAAATCCTCTTCCCCTCCTGTGTATCTATCTACCTATCTGTTTACCTGTCTATTGAGCTATCTATCTCGATCTGTACTTAAACCATGCGAACATCCGAGCCAGCATCTCCCCCATTTCATGCTTGAACGCAGATAATGGATTCACTGGAAGTCAGGGGCACGCTAGTGAACTAAAAGGTGATAAGAGACTTGCCATTCAAACTGGAAAACTGGAATGAGGATGTAGAGAGGTCTTTAGTTGTCGTAAAAAAGGAACTAATGGGTCTGCTCCCTTCTTTGCTCTTCTATTGATTCTCACTTTCCTCCTGACTTTCGAATTGGAGGATGCTACAGGGATGGGTCTCTGAAGGCAAAATGAAACTTTAGTGATCGTATAAGTACTGTAAGTATTCTGCTTTTTTTTTTTTTTTACTACATTCTGTTTTCTCTCCTCTGGGTTTGGTTTATTCTATCAGTTGAATTTTTTAAGTGTTTCACTCTTTCAACTGAAGTTTTTTCAAGTGCTCCACTCTATCAATCGAAGTTTTTAATGGTCTCACTCTATTATTCGAAGTTTTTTTTTTAAGTTTTTCATTTTATCAACTGAAGCTTTTTTAACTGTTTCTCTCTATAATGTGGTTCGGATTCCACAATAAGCTAGTCCCGTTGCTAGGTAACCAACTGGTTCTTAGCCACGTAAAATAAGTCCAGTCCTTCGGGCCAGCCCTAGGAGAGCTGTTAATCAGCTCAGTGGTCTGGTTAAACTAGGTATACTTAACTTTTTTTCACTCTGTCAATGAAAGTTTCTTTTATCATATTATAAGTTTACTTTTGTCAGAAACCTGTTTTCGTCGCCTATAACCTGTTGTTGTGACATACAGCTGATTAAAACAAATCACTTAATCATCACTCGAATGTGGCTGTTATTATTTAGTTCCTCTTTCAGTCACATAACGTAAAACTGCGTGAGGCTTCCAAATTCCTGCTTTACTTTGGGAATATCGGTAATTCCGGTGGCTGTCTATTCATTCCCCCTAAAACTAACCCCCCCCTTGCAGTTCTCTTTACCTCTGCTTCTCTGGTAGTTATAATCCTCATTATTCAAAGCTGTTGTAATGTAACCTGAATTCTGAGAAGTTCTTGCAAGCTCAGCATCTTTTGTGAGTCCATATATCTACATATATCTGTACAATTTAACAGACGGAAACAGAGCAAATAAGAAAGTTTTTTTATTTCATATTAAGGAGTTGAACAACCCATTTATTCAAAGACATCAATTTCATGCTGATTTTTGTTTATCTCAAAAAGTAAAACGGATTATTCACTCTACTGCAAGAGAGAGAGAGAGAGAGAGAGAGAGAGAGAGAGAGAGAGAGAGAGAGAGAGAGAGAGAGAATGCTAATGGGCAGTTAATACCCTAAAAAACAATTCTAGCTCTTTCATTAAAGCAAAGAACATTGGAGAAGGTACAGTGTTCCGAGGCTTTCCTTATAATAGTCTGAAATTCAAAACAACGCACAGTAACACTAATTTATCTCCCTCAAGTCCACTCATTATGACCTGCTATTTCGAAAGCAACGTCAACTTAGCTTTTCACGAACGAGAACGAACTAAGTCAGCGACCCTTGAAACTATAGAAAACGAGGCACAAATGCCCAAAGAAAGGTTAACGAGCACAAAAAATGAATGGATCCCGAACGCATAATTAAGATTCTGCCTCAACACTACTCGCATTCTCCTCCCTGACTTATTTTGGAAGCGTTTTCGAACGATAAGGATACGTCGAAAAAGATTTTCCAAAGGGCCATGAGCCTTGAAATGCGCCTAATGTATCGGAAAATATATATATTCGTCGAACTTAATGCGGCTGGTTCGTGGCTGCGGATTAATCGGAGGGCAAAACTAGACTCGCATGAAATGTGTTCTCAAATATTCCGGCAGCGTTTTGCTTCAGTAACGTTGAAGTGAATTTTATGAGCAACTGAAGAGCGATACAATAGAAAAGGAAATTCGTGGAAATTTTTGAGTTTTATTCTGTTTACTTTTGGTTAGTCTGTTTATCAAGTAGCAACTTGAAAATATATCGCAGTCTATATATTTTTAGAACAATCGAAAAATATTTCAGCATCTGATAAATGCTACAAATTTCTAGTAATGTAATACATTTTTTATCAGCAATAATTCTTATTCATAAATCAACATTCCAACTGTTGCATATACACAATATAAGGAAAACGAATATTTACGTTTATAATTTTTAATGGAAGACTTTCATTTCCGTTTTTCCGAAACTATAGACAAAAAAGAAAAAAAAGGCCTCTAACGGTTGTAAGAATGCAGAGTGAGTCTGTCCCCATTCTTCATTTCTCCCTGAATTTTATGTATCTTTTTATTTATTATTTTATTTTTGCCTTGCCCTTTCACTGCAAAGTTAACATCCACTGTCGTCAAACAAGCCAAATTTTTTCCGCTTTGCCTAACTAAAGCCAAGTTATGCTGGTTTGGTTTCTACTGCCTCATCGTAGCCCATTTCCGCTTACAACAGACTCCTAACGTACGTTGCGAGTATCATAAACGTTTCATTTATGCGCTCGACTTTCTGTAATTGTAGCTGGCACTTGAAAGAGAGTGGTGGCGGGGGGCGGGCACCCCATAACGTACAACCTCCCGCTCCAACCACAGACAACCAAAATGTAAAAGAAAATTAGTTTCTGTTTGCTGCGAATTTATTCGTCGAAGATAAGAAAAAGAAAAACCAAAATGGACTGTAATAAAGTAATTTTCCCGCAGAATTGTTAACGGATATTTAAGTGATGTACGCTGAATGGAGTGAAGAAAAAACTAGGACATTAAATTATCAGTTATTTACTTTGCCCTTAAAAGAACAATGAGTAATAGTTTAGAAACTTCAGTCTGTTTCTACTAGAGAATTCAACATAAATTTAGTAAAATTTACTATCCTAAAGCTAGCATAAATTAAGCGTACTTTGTAAATTGCCCCTAGCAAATTTCATATGCCAAAACTTACCACAGAAGTAATATTTGGTCGCCTCATTTCCATATACAAAGCCGCACCGAACTTGGTGTTTGCTCTTAAAATTGCACACAAATAAATATCCAAGTTTTATTGGCTTTTACCATTTTATGAACAAAAATTCAACAAGAACTAAGATCTTATGCAATTCTTTATATGATTACTAGGACAAAATTTTACTTTTGTTTTAGACCATTCATCCCTAGTAGGGCATTCACATGATTTTTCTTCCTAATTTTTCCCTTCTTTATAAAAAAAAGTTAATAGACAGTTATAGAAATTTAGATAGAAGAAGAAAACAAGTTAAAAACAAAAGGCCCTCCTCTTTTTCTCTCTCTCTCTCTCTTTGAGTAATCTCGCAAAGGACCTTTTTCCCTTTAATCTTTAATTACGCGACTTATTCCTCGTCAACTTTTCCCTGCTTTCAGGGAATGAAGGAAAAGTTTAAACTTGAAAATCTAAGACGGGCGTCCGCGCCGGACCTTCAAGGTGAGGTATTTTCTGCAGTCAGGAACCCTAGGATGTTTACTGAATTTTCGACTTCTCGAAGGAGTCCGAAGGACTTTTCGGAAAGTTATGGCACTAACGAAGACGCTGCGGCGTAGGATGCTGATTAATGGTGTTGTAGGAATTGCAGAAATTCCTTCAGAGAGTCTGAGGGACTCAACTTCATTTCATTGGATGGCTGATGAAAGTATTTTTTTAATGTTATTTTATCCTTGTTTTTATATGTTATTTTATCCTTATTTTATCTTATTTTATCCTTTGGAGAGAAATTAACACGGGAAATGTCAATATTACTTAATTATGCTTTTATTATTTCTAAGGAAGGCTGATTTGTGTACTAATGATTGAAGAAATCATTCAACCGTAATCTTACAAAAATAAATTCTTTTTCTGTAATTTCAGGAAACTGGGTAAAAAGAGGATGATTACGGACGTGAAGGCCCACATACCGTGTAAATATGCCAGTTAAGATTAAAAGATAATATTTTGCAATTATGTAGATATTTCAACAGATTACCCATCTAATTGCTAGTGATAGTCGCAAGATTCGAAATTAAAACAAAAAAATGTAAGTTTTGTTAACGCTTAATACTGGGAGGAACGCAATGAGATTCAGCTGCACAAGTCTTACAGCTGTCGATAATTGTGAAACACGCAAGTACGGCTTATCAATAAAAAAATAATAAATAAATAAAAACTCGAGAAAAATCTTTCATTTTTTGGAAGAGATACACAAGTTGTTTACTACGTTCTTGCCTGACTGCTCTGGAAGTGACTTTTATGAATGTATATTTCAAAAACATATGTGCACATCTTCGACTCTCTCTCTCTCTAGAGAGAGAGAGAGAAATATATATATATATATATATATATATATATATATATATATATATATATATATATATATATATATATATATAGCTGACTGACAAACCCGGAGCTGCCTGGGAAAACTCTGAAGCACTCAGAAAAATTTTCCTGCACCTTCTTGTACTGACTGCAGGAATTACTGTGCTGACTGTCTCTTTTATCCAAATATTACATTGCTGATTGTCCCATTTATCCAGGTATTACTTTAGTGACTGTCCCTTTTATCCAGAAATTACTGTACTAACTGCCCCTTTCATCAAAATGTTTCTTTGCTGACTGCCCCTTTTATCCAGATATTACTGTGGTGGCTGTCACTTTTATCTAGGTATTACTCTGCTGACTGTCCCTTTTATCCAGATAATGAATGTACTGACTGTCCCATTTATTCAGGTATTACTGTACTGACTCTTCCCTTTATCTAGGTACTACTGTAGTGACTGTCCCATTTAGCCAGTTATTACTGTGGTGACTGTCCTTTTTAACCAGGTCTGACTCTGCTGACTTTCCCTTTTATCCAGATATTACTGTGGTGACTGTCCCATTTACCCATGTATTACTATGCAGACTGTCTCATTTTATCCAGGTACTACTGTGCTGACTGTCCCTTTTACCCAGGTATTACAGTGCTGACTGTCCCTTTTATCCAGACGTTGTTGTGGTGACTGTCACTATTATCTGGATATTACTGTGCTGACTGTCACTTTTATCCCCTACTAAACCTAAACACATCACCACCAATGAACAAACCTGGATACAGAATTGTTAATCACAAGAGAGAGAAGCATTTTCAATAATATATTTCTATGCTATCGAGTACATCAAATAGGGTATGATAAACTCTACCACATAAGTTACAAAGGGAAGGGGGATGGGGAAGGGGAAGGGGGTACGGATTTGAAACCTACCCTACCATATAAGTTGGGTCAAATACTGGCCACGTGTCAAATTTTGTCTAGACCAGTCAAGTGGTTACCACATAAGTTACAACGGGAAGGGGGATGGGTGAAGGGGAAGGGGAAGGGGAAGGGGTCATGGGTTTGAAACATACCCTATTATCTCAGTTGGGTCAAATGATGGCCATGTACCAAAATTTGTCTAGATCAGTCAAACAGTTACCAAATAAGCTACAAAGGGAAGGGGAAAGGAGATGGGGACGGGAAAGGGGAAAGGAGATGGGAGGGGGTGGGGAGGGGAGGGGGGAGGGGGAAGGGGAAGAAGGGGTACGTGTTTGAAACCTACCCTTTATCTAAGTTGGGTCAAATGATGGCCACGTGCCAAATTCTTTCTAGATGGGTCAAGCGGTTACCACATAAACTACAAAGGAAAAGGGGATGGGGAAAAGGGAAGGGGATGGGGAAAAGGGAAGGGGAAGGGGAAGGGAAAAGGGAAGGGGAAGGGGAAGGGGAAGGGGAAGGGGGAAGGGGAAGGGGGAAGGGGAAGGGGATGGGGAAGGGGAAAGGGGTATGGGTTTGAAACCTACCCTATCATCTAACTTGGGTTAAATGATGGCCACATGCCAAATTTTGTCTAGATCGGTCAAGTGGTTACAACATAAGCTACAAAGGGAAGGGGGAAATGGAAAGGGGAAGCAAAAGGGGGTACGGGTTTGAAACCCACCCTATTATCTAATTTGGGTCAAATGGCGGCCAGGAGCCAAATTTTCTCTACATCGGTGAAGTGGTTACCACATAAGCTACAAAGGGAAGAGGGAAGGGGGATGGGGAAAGGGGAAGGGGTTTGAAACCTACCCTATTATCCAAGTTGGGTAAAAATATGATGGCCACGTGCCAAATTTTGTCTAGATCAGTCAAGGGGTTATCACATAAGTTACAAAGGGAAGGGTGATGGGGAAGGGGTATGGGTTTGAAACCTATATTATTATCTAAGTTGGGTCAAATGATAGCCACGTGCTAAGTTTTGTCTAGATCGGTCGAGTGGTTATCACATAAGTTACAAAGGGAAGGGGAAGGGGTGATGGGGAAGGTAAAGTAAGTATATCTTAGTTTAACCAGACCACTGAGCTGATTAACAGCTCTCCTAGGGCTGGCCCGAAGGATTTGATTTATTTTTACGTGGCTAAGAACCAATTGGTTACCTAGCAACGGACCTACAGCTTATTGTGGAATCCGAACCACATTATAGCAAGAAATGAATTTCTATCACCAGAAACAAATTTCTCTTGTTCTTCACTGGCCGGTCGGAGAATCGAACTCGCGACCATCAGAGTGGTAGTCGAGATCGGAACCTGCTCACCCAGCGAAGAACTCAAAAGGGAAGGGGAAGGGGTGATGGGGAAGGGGAAGGGGAAGGGGTTTGGGTTTGAAGCCTACATTATTATCTAAGTTGGGTCAAATGATGGCTATGTGACAAATTTTGTCTAGATCGGGAAGGGAAGGGGGATGGGGGAAGGGGAAGTGGCTACGGGTTTGCATCCTACCCTATTATGGGGGATGGGAGAAGGGGAAGGGGCTACGGGTATCCATCCTACCCTATTATCTAAGTTGGGTCAAATGATTGCCATGTGCCAAAGTTTGTCTAGATCGGTCAAGTGGTTATCACATAAGTTACAAAGGGAAGGGGAAGGGGAAGGGAAGGGGGGAAGGGGAAGGGAAGGGGAAGGGGAAGGGGAAGGGGGAAGGGTGATGGGGAAGGGGAAGGGTGATGGGGAAGGGGAAGGGGTATGGGTTTGAAACCTACATTATTATCTAGGTTGGGTCATATGATAGCCACGTGCCAAATCTTGTCTAGATCAGGAAGGGGGTAGGGAAGGGGGATGGGGGAAGGGGAAGCGGCTACGGGTTTGCATCCTACCCTATTATGGGGGATGGGAGAAGGGGAAGGGGCTACAGGTATCCATCCTACCATATTATCTAAGTTGGGTCAAATGATAGCCACGTGCCAAATTTTGTCTAGATTGGTCAAGTGGTTATCACATAAGTTACAAAGGGAAGGGGAAGAGGGAAGGGAAGGGTGATGGGGAAGGGGAAGGGCTATGGGTTTGAAACCTACATTACTATCTAAGTTGGGTCAAATGATAGCCACGTGCCAAATCTTGTCTGGATTGGGAAGGGGGAAGGGAAGGAAAGGGGGAAGGGGGATGGGGGAAGGAGAAGCAGCTATGGGTTTGCATCCTACCCTATTATGGGGGATGGGAGAAGGGGAAGGGACTACTGGTATCCATCATACCCTATTATCTAAGTTGGGTCAAATGATTGCCACGTGCCAAATTTTATCTACATCGGACAAGCGGTTACCACATAAGCTACAAAGGGAAGGGGGAAGGGGAATGGGAAGGGGAGGGGAAGGGGGTACGGGTTTGAAACCTACATTACTATCAAAGTTGGGTCAAATGATGGCCACGTGCCAAATTTTGTACAGATTGGTCAAGTGATTACCACATAAGTTACAAAGGGAAGTGGGAAGGGGGATGGGAGAAGGGGAAGGGGGTTCTGGTTTGAAACTAACACAGTTCCCTAAGTTGGGTCAAATGATGGCCACGTGCCAAATTTTGTCTAGATCCGTCTAGCATTTACCATATATGTTACAAAGGGAAGGGGGAAGGGAGAAAGGGGAAGGGGGAAGGGAGAAAGGGGGGGAAGGGAGAAAGGGGAAGGAGAAGGGGGATGGGGTAAGGGGTTGGGGGGGAAGGGGGGGATATGGGTTTTTAACCTACTCTATCATCTATGTTGAGTCAAATGATAGCCACGGGCCAAATTTTGTCTAGATCGGTCTATTGGTTACCACATAAGTTACAAAGGGAAGGGGGATGGAGGGAGGGGAAGGGGGAGGGGGAAGTGGGAAGGAGGGAAGGGGAAGGGGTACGAGTTTGAAACCTACCCTATTATCTAAGTTAGGTCAAATGATGGCCATTTAACAAATTTTGTCTAGATCAATCTATGGTGCACAAACATACAAACATTCACTTTTATATTTATATATATATATATATATATATATATATATATATATATATATATATATATATATATATATATATATATATATATATATATATTATATGGTAGAACTAAGTTATAGGTACACGGCGGGTATTTAGCGAGAAACGGCAGTTTCTTATAGTATTTTGGATGCTTATTGACAATATAAGGTACTGCACTTGCCAGACGGGATATGAACTGTTCGAAACAGACAGCCGTGCTCTGTCTTGTGAAGATCGCGTATGGAAACCCCTTGTTTGATGGACTTCAGGGGTTAATTACAGGTTAATTACAGTCGACCCCCAAAAAATAACGTTAAATTGTAAATAAGCAACCAAAATACTATAAGAAACTGCCATTTCTCGCTAAATACCCGCCGTGTATCTATTACTTAGAAATACCTATATAATGTATGTATATATATGTGTGTGTGTGTGTGTGTGTGTGTGTGTGTGTGTGTGTGTATGTATGCAGAATCTACTGGTCACTTTTTACCAGATACATATGTGACTGTGATAGGCACAATGCCCTCTTGACTTTGCGCTTTTTTAGATACACTTGTCAACAACCTAGTTTTGACTATGGAACCCGGTTTCGTTCCCCACTGCCAGGCATCATAATTTCTTCATATTTCTTGCACCTGGTGTAGTGTCTGTAAAAACCCATTTTCTGTAATGCACTATGTACCTTAACTTTGGGAACATTATATGTTTTGAATATATTGCACCGTGTGTTTGGTTGTCGATACAATGTCAGAACAGGAACTGAAATAAAGTTATGTTGCTGCCATGGTGCTTCTATTATTACGCCATTCTCCAAACCTATATTACAAATGGCGACGAGTATAACCTGTGAAGAGACGTCTGCAACGAAGTTATGAGGTGTCAAGAGCCTGTTCATCCAGAAAACTGGTTTGTGTTGGTGCCACCACGTTTGCATATAGCCTAGGCTAAGCTATGGTAGCCTTAGTTAGCCTACCCTACTGGATACGTAAGTAAGTTAGATTACCAGTGACGATGGCTACCCCATTACAGTTAACACCCTTACCAGCATTTTTCCCTGAGGAGTCGGCAAATGTTTCACAGAAGTGGGCAGACTGGAAGGAGTCTTTTTCATACTATACACATGGTAGTGGTATAACAGAGGATACCCAGAAAAAAGCTATACTGCTTCACCAAGCAGGTATGGAAGTACAACGTATTTTTAGAACATTAACTGTTGCTGGAGATACTTTTGATGATGCAGTTGCAGCTTTGGATAACCATTTTATGCCTAAAAAGAATGTTGCATATGAGAGGCATGTTTTCAGGCAAGCTTGCCAAGGTCCATCCGAAAGTATGGATGCTTACTTAACTAGGTTAAGAAATTTGATTAAGACGTGTGAGTACCCTGCAGCTGAGGTAAATTTTAATTTAAGGGATCAGATCATAGAGAAGTGTTTTTCTAAGAAACTAAGAGTAAGGTTTTTAAGGGAAAGAAACCTGACTTTAGATAATATTGTGGAGATGGCAAGAGCTCATGAAATGGCTGAGAGCCAGGCTAGGCAAATCGAAGAGGATTCTGTTAGGCCTCGGCCAGATAATCTTAAAGTGAATAAGTTAGGTTATCAAGCCCATGGTAATGGTATATTTCAAGGAAAATGAGGAGGAAGCGCAGGAAAAAATTTTGTGCATTCTAATAGCCCGAGAAATGGTAGGCCTAACTTTAGTGTAAAAGTTGTTGGCGATGTGGTCTGCAAGGTCATTGGCATAATGACTGTGTTGTTGCCAGGGATAAGGCATGCCGAAGGTGTGGTAAGATTGGACATTTAGCCTGTGTTTGCCGGTCCAACCTTAGTAGTGTTTCTCATACAAATTATGAGTCAGATCATAAGCCTAAAGCGTCAGTGTCACAACCTGGAATGAAAAAGTCCAGGGGAGGAAGTGGTAGTTCTGGAAATTATTCCAGAGGCTCCAGAGGTCATTCTGGGCCAAACCAGCATGTCAATGTTGTTAAAGATTCTCAGAGTGAAACTTTTTATGATGATGATGATGATCCCTATGAAGATCATTATGTGTTTAATGTCAGAGGCATTTGTGAAACATCTACTTTATTTAATTTTAATGTCAGTAATGTGCCAATTTAATTTATGATTGATTCAGGTGCTACTTGTAATGTTATTACTGCAAGTGATTTGAGATGTTGAGTAAGTATGCATGTTTAAGAAACTGTAATAAGAATTTGTATCCTTATGGTGTCACAAATCCATTAAAGGTAAGAGGAGAATTCAGCAGTAAGACTGAATCTCCATCTGGGAGAGTTTGTGTGAAGGCAGATTTTCTTGTGGTTGAGAAAAACGATGTCATTGATGATAATTTACTTGGAAAAAATACTGCCATAGCACTAAATATGTTAAGGATTGGTGAGGATGTAAATGCAATAAATACTAGTACTGCACGTGGTAAGTATTCCAGTTTGAAAGTTAAATATGAAACTTGCTTTTCAGGTCTTGGTAAGTTGAGCTGAAGGGAAGGATTGGAGAAAAGAGTTAAATACTTTTCTTAAAGCTTACAGATCCACTCCACATACTGTAACTAATGTTAGTCCTGCTGAAATCATGTATGGTAGGAAAACTAGAACAAAATTGCCTGAAATGTGTTTAGACTACACTGGTTGTGATGATGAGATTAGAATGAGGAACCAAAAATGTAGAGAAAAGGGGAAAGAGTATTATGATAAGAAATTCTATGTAAAAGAGGGACAAGTAAGTAAAGTGATTTACTAGTTTTACAACAAAGTAAAGAAAATAATTTGTCACCAAATTCCTGTAGTGAACCTTATAGAGTCATTAAGAAAAAGGTAACAGTGTTCAAGTTGAGAGTACTGAGGGAATACAAAGGAGGAGGAATGTTGTTCATATGAAAAAAAAAATTAATTTTGAAAATGAAAATTATAAATTTCAGTTTTGGAATGGTTGTAGTAATGATGTTGGTGAATT
>NC_089746.1:48511511-48566511 GCF_040412425.1 Macrobrachium rosenbergii
GATAAGATTACTCAAGAGGAGTGACTGTCTAAGGATTGCCTTAGAAAGAGGTTGTTGCCCAAGAGAGGGGTGACTGCCCAAGAGGGGGGTGATTGCCCAAGAGAGGGGTAATTGCCCAAGGGAGGGTTGATTTCCCAAGAGAGGGGTGATTGCCTAGCGGGGTGATTTTCTAAGGATTTTAAATGGCAAACAAGAAATAACACTGAAGGCGGTATCACATGCGATTAACCAAGAGAGGGGTGATTGCCTAGCGGGGTGATTTCCTAAGGATTTTAAATGGCAAACAAAAATAACACTGTGAAGGCGGTATCACATTCGCTTAACAAACTGCATTTGTTTAGCTTATTTAGGTACTTTGGTACTTTCGGAGGCATTGCTTTGCGAAAGTTTAGCAAAATGTGATTTTCCCCCCCCCTCCAAGCTCAAACCGACGACCGAAAAGTCTGGCAAAGTAATTTCTTTCTATTCTAAGCCTTTGGACGTTAATTAGAATTATTGTTAAAACAGGATTACCACGTGAAAGCAAATTCGACTTGTACGGAATAACATTGTTCTTAAAAGACGGACAAAATAAAAGTACCTGACGAATTAGTAGGTATAGGCCTAGCGTTGGCTTGGCCAAGATTCTTCTCCTTGCTTTACCATTCTTAAAATTTCTTCATTGGCATGATGATTCGCGAACTTATACCGTAGAAAACTTATTTTTGTATATTCTAAATTAGGTAGTACATAGAATAAGGTCCAATGATATGGCTTCTTACCAAATCATTAGTTCACGGGCAAAGGTCTACGTCTAGGCTACCAAACTTCATTTTCTTGTTATTGCTGGTCTGTGAGACATGTCGTTTGATGAAAACTCGAATTATACTAAGATTTGATACAAATATAAAAAAAAAAACTATTTTTACTTCAATCTAATAACAGAAGTCGTTTTCTACGGTTTGTCTACGTCGTCCTGAAGTACGCTCACAAATTGTGACGTCACGGATTCTCGTTGAGAAGCCACGTTTGATATAATGCATATTGTTAAACAACACTAACGGTCTTTACATGTCTAAAACTGAAGAACTGGAGGTATAGACAATATCTTCCAGGCCTACCTACTGCAAGAAATTCGTAAAGACTGGCAAAATACAGCGGGTGTCCTGATGAATCACGGTAACGTGTTTAAAGGGCGAGAAGGTTGCCACAACCAGTAACTATACGCCTATAGTCCTACTTACTACTAAGTAATTTCGATACCGAGAAAGACCAGTTTAACTTTACATGGATTTGCTTATATTAGGTAAATGAAGCCCTGATTGCAAAATTCAAAACGCAACGGCGCTTATGTAGCCACAACGATATGCTGAAAATATGACATTTAAACCGATCTAGTCTACTGTTAACAACACCATTTGTCTAGCACTGATTTATGGGCAAATTGAATTCAGTATGCTTTGCGTACCTGTGAAAAGCTATTCCATCTTGTCTTGAAGAGTTCATGAGCCCATTTCTGACATTATAAGCTGCGCGACGCACCATTACGAAGATAATAAAAAAAAAAAAAAAATCACAGCACACGCAAAGTGGACACTATGGTTCCGCGGTTCTCGGCCGTCTCTGAGGTTGTGAGCAGCGCTACCCTGGTGGTGGCAAACCAAACTACATAGTGCTATTATAGGATACAATCACATCTCCAGTTATTATTGACCCTAATTTTATTGTTTCATGGCATTTATTCATATATATATATATATATATATATATATATATATATATATATATATATATATATAGAGAGAGAGAGAGAGAGAGAGAGAGAGAGAGAGAGAGAGAGACCGTAAATTCATATAAATTCATAGCATCAGAAGAGCACCTTACTTAATTGCCAAACAAAAACTTTTATTAACACCCTGAACCAACCGCCTTCATATATAATACCTCGCTCTACGGGAACTCACACTCGGTGATGTCTCTCGAATGTCTCTGTTCAAGGCTGACAATCTCTCGACAAAACCTGTTTTATAATTCATAAACCTTATCTCGTCAGCCGAGAGACTTCGAAAGCATCACTGGCACGTTCGTACTGCGTTGGTATTTGGGGATTGCAGCTATCTGGGAGTTTCAGAATGGGACTTGATAGAGCCCTCAGCAATGAGAGGATGAGAGTATGCCACTGGTCGGAAATGTGACAGGAGACGCGAATATGTTAATGAGATGAGTCCAAGCGGAGTGTGTCACAGAATAGTCTAAACTAACCATGTTTGAGAAGAGCTCAAGATGGTAGTATTCTGTAAGAGTTTAAGTTAACCATATCCGAAAAGAGTCTGTTGTGTGTTTCTTAGAACAGTCCAAGATGAAGAGGTCTCAGATGAGTCTAGGCTAAGAGATTGAGATGAGTCGAAGCTGAATTTGTCTGAGAGGAGTCCAAGCTTTGCATCTATGCTTTGGTTCAAGCTGGTCATCGCTGACGAGAGTGCGAGATGATTATCTTTGACTTGAAGCAAAGCTAATAGTAGCAAGGATGTTTTCCATTTAAGTATCCCTGAGGTTAATTTATGCTTAACAACTTATGAATAAGCCTAAACTTAGCACCTCTGCATCAGAGGCTCTGCTCTGCATAGGCGCAAGGAAATTTATAGCTTTTAATTTCCCTTGAACATTCCTTTATGCTTTATAGTCTTTAGAAAGCACTCGAATTATTTTTTTACGTTAAATTTCTATAAAAGATGAATCAGCGTTTTTCTGGTTTGAACATTTTCTCATTTAGAAAACATATCATAACTTCTCCATCTACTCGTAGTTTGAAAGCAAACGTGTAAAATACAAACGTAGACAATATCCAGTTGTTAGTATTCTAGATAAAAAGTATCTTAGAAAACCAAACTTAAATTCACGTTCATTATCAGCTTATTGCTTCGTATAGATATTTTCTCAGCCTTTTATGAGAATTTTCTGAAAATATTTTCGCCTAAAGAATTTCTTAACAGACATTCATATACTTGTGCGAATGAGTGTGTACACCTGTTTAGGTGTAGGCTCGGAAGAGTATATTAAATGTACACTAGTTAAAACCCTTCCTTTCAGGAAGGGAAAAGGAAATATTTTAAAATTCGAAATATAAAAAGGTCACCAGCTCAGGCCATTAAGATGAGGAACTTCGTAGTTTCTGAGGTCTCGAGATATTTACCGAATTTCCTTCCTCCTGAAGGACTTCGAAGGACATCTCGGAAAGTTATGGCACTGACGACGACATTGCAGACTAGGATGCTGATTAATGGCATCGCAGGAACTGCAGGAACTCCATCAAAAGAATGAGGGTTTATTATAATGTTACCGCTGTCTCAGGACTTTGATGCCCAAATCAATGCAATTTTCATCAGATCATATTCGAAAGGAAATAAATATGTTCTTTTCAATTCTGACTAAAAAGTACATGATGAGTATTAGTTGTTTTACCTGTATTTTCACAGATAATTAGTAGAGATTAGACAGGTAATGCATTCAGATAAAATCTAAATAATGTTTATTTATTTGCTGGATATCTCTTTGAAAAGGAAAACCAAAATTCTATAGTTGCTTTGATTACAAAAGGTCGAAACTTATCTGCCATTAAAGTTCACTTTGCCAACTAACTACCTGATTACAGGGAGTTATCAGAGAAAGTCCGAATTTTGAAGATATATTATGGAAGACCCGTGAAGTTATTTACTAAAAGATACAATATTACGTAACGTTCATTGGATTATCCCTTTGAATAAATTTCATATTCCTTGTCATTTTGACACTATCCATAACATTTGCCCAAAATCCCTTTTAGAATCAGAATTATGTTCGTTCACTATAAAATACGCTCCGATCCCTCAGTAGGCTAAACTATAAATGTTTCTCTCGATTACTAATAAACATCAGCTAACCATGATTTATCTTTCAAATACCTTACCACTTACACGTATATGTAACATTTACTCAAAATCCCTCTATAATCAAAATTATCTCATTTTCCATATATGACTAAACATTATAATGTGTACCACATTATAAACGTTCTATTGATTACTAAAAAGCGCCGGCTAACTATTCTGTGAACAATTTGAACCAGTTTAGGTCAAGAAATGCCACGGAAACGGTATAAATTTTAAATCGAAATACACTTTTGTAGGGAATTTTATTGCATGATGATCATACTTAACATAGCATGTCAATGCAGGCATCATTTATGTAAATGTAAGTAAGACTACATAAATATAGAAAGACGGAAACTGATCGATTAGTTGATGGTCGTTTCACTTGGCTTTCAAACAAGAGGTCCGATGGTTTTTGGTATGACGGGAACCGGTGAAGGCAGACCCGACGAAGCCGGTTGGTTATGTTTGTTCCACGAACCGTTAGATGGCATAAGCATGCAAATTTCACCACTTGAGCAAGATTTATTTTTACGTAAGCGTGATAGATATCCGGATTAATAGCTACTATCGTATCTACAATAACACTTGAATAAATGTTTCATGTATACAGTATATGTACAGCGCATGCAATTGCGAGCCATTTCCTATCAGAATAAAACCCACATTATTAATGCTGACCGAATTTTCGATCCTTCAGATAATGGACTGACGTAGAGGGATCCCTATAAGCGATTACTCCGTAGGGGGGTAGCGCCGTCAGTGCACTTCATGCGGTGCACTGTAGGCATTACTTATGGTTCTTTGCAGCGTCCCTTCGGTCACTAGCTGCAACCTCTTTCATTCTTTTTGTGTACATCCAATCATATTGTTTCTCTTTCATCTCCCTATCTATCCTCTCCTAACACTTGTTTCATAGTGCAACTGCGAGGTTTCCTCTTGCACCTTTCAAACCTTCTACTGTCAATTTCTGTTTCAGCGCTGAATGACCTCACAGGTTCCAGTGCCTGGCCTTTGGCCTAACTTATATATTCCATACCATCCCATTCCTAAAGGAGATTATCTCTTATATCCTTTTATCTTTACCAAATGAAATCAGATTACATTTTTAAAGTGACTTGGACAATACTCATGTAAGGAAAGGACCCACTGGAGGAAAGATAGGTGCTAGATTAATAAATGATAAAAGTCGACAATTTTTAATGTGTTCATATGGTCTTAGTAGAGGTGATATGTATAGAGAGAGAGAGAGGGAGAGAATTGAGATGCAGGTTGAATGAACGTTTATAAATGTTTTATATATAATCTTGAAGCATTTACCACTACGACAAGGAAGAGAGAGAGAGAGAGAGAGAGAGAGAGAGAGAGAGAGAGAGAGAGAGAGAGAGAGAGAATAGTTCTTCACTCAAAAATTTATGGCTTATGCAAGAAAACAGATGATGGAGTATAAACCTTACTCATTCAGTGATTTGTAATTAGGAGAAATTATCAGAACTGGTCTGAAGTTCCTCTGAGATGAAGCTGCAATATTACCTTTCCTTTTTTGAATGTCTGGACAAAGTTTCCTTCACGGTTTGCCATTAAACGTTTCCACTTGTTGGTTGTATTAATTTTGCTACGGGCAACAGCAAATATTCATACGTTGTTTAGCAAATACTGATGATAATTGGTTCTCTCAAAATAGTCAGTATTCCGGTGAGTGCATTTCGAGTCCATATTCTTTGTCTGGTTTTCATCTTAGGTATGGATGTATGTATATATGTATATATACATATATATATATATATGCATATATGTGTGTGTCAGTGAGTGTGTACAGTTCCTCGTTGGGAGAGTCGGTAGAGTTGTCGGCTAGCACTCGCTAGGCCCGAGTTTGAGTCTCCGGCCGGCTAATGAAGAATTAGAGGAATTTATTTCTGGTGATAGAAATCCATTTCTCGCTATAATGTGGTTCGGATACCACAATAAGCTGTAGGTCCCACTGCTAGGTAACCAATTGGTTCTTAGCCACGTAAAATAAGTCTAATCCTTCGGGCCAGCCCTCGGAGAGCTGTTAATCAGCTCAGTGGTCTGGTAAAACTAAGGCATACTTAAGTGAGTGTGTACAGAGATACACACACACACACACACACACACACACACACACACACACATATATATATATATATATATATATATATATATATATATATATATATATATATATATGTATGAATTTTACCTCACCACTGTGGCTCATATACAAGCATTAAGCTACAAATGTCCTTTAATGTCAATTCGCTCTACCTCGGAAATAATATATTTTCAAAGGGGATTTTTTTTTAGTTTAAGGCGTCACTACAGTCCTGAGTTCTTGTTCTTCCGCTATTCGAGCCCACGAGACGACGCACTTATTATCTAAAATATTCCCCTTCGGGTAAAATGAAAATATATCATTCGGAATTGGATATTAAAAGACATTTTATATGAAAATATATCATTTCCGAGGTAGAGCGAATTGATATTAAAAGACATTTTATATGTATACACATAATATATTATATATATATATATATATATATATATATATATATATATATATATATATATATATATATATATATATATATATATATACACGTTCCTGACCAAGCTTTATCGAGGACAGATTCGAATAAGTCCTAATGCAAAAAGAATATAGCCTCCCTTATATCTTATGACTTGGTGGAATTTTTAAATTTTGAATAGGTCACTGACGCCTGAACATGTCCGACCCAGAAAGCTTCCACGGAAGCTTTTTGAAGAATTTTCAGAGCCTGGAACATATAACGCGTTGCAGAGGTAGTCTTATAGTTCCTTTGGATATGCTTTTCTTAATTTCTCATTTATTTTGGTCGCGTGTACTTGTTGTCTATATCATCAAACTAAAGATGTTCCATAACAAAACCCTTTGCTTTGATCTAATTCTGTTCATATTCAGAATAGAGAATCCTCAACATTCCTCTGCGTTTTCTGATTATCAATCTTTTAAACAGATTCACCATATCTTTAAGATAAAAGATTCATTGCTATATCTTTCCTGGCTGAGACTTTAAAGACATGCATTTTTTTGCTTCCGTTTTTGTAACAGTTCCAATTAAAAACGTGTATGAAATACATAAAGGAAATCTAAAAATGTTTATGCATACACGAACATGAGTGGAAATACAAAAAGTAAGTAAATATCTTGGATAATCTTTAGTTTTAGTGTCATTTAAGAACCAAGAGGTACAAGAATACTTTGACAATATCCGCATCGTATTAATTTATTTATTGACAGCATGTACACTGAACAATCACCAGATATTAATCTAGCAATGACAGCCTCCTTAGTGCTGCAACATTGCCAGGCATTGCACTTGAATGCAGGATGCGTTCGAGTGTAAATCATTCAGCCCGTTGTTGATATCAGGATTGCTACTGCTGCTGGCGATGGTCTTATCGTCTTGTGGAGAATGTTCCCGACGACTACGGAGACTTATTGCTACGCTGTAAATCAAATTCCGCAGGTATGATGCCAAGGATGTGTGTGTTTGTTTCTCTTTCTCTTTTCGTTTTGTTTTGGTAGCTTAAGTTAAGCATACCTTAGTTTTACCATACCACTGAGCTGATTAACAGCTCTTCTAGGGCTGGCCCGAAGGATTAGACTTATTTTACGTGGCTAAGAACCAATTGGTTACTTAGCAACGGGACCTACAGCTTATTGTGGAATCCGAACCACATTATAGTGAGAAATGAATTTCTATCACCAGAAATAAATTCCTCTAACACTTCATCAGCCGGCCGGAGACTCGAACTCGGGCTTAGCGAGTGCTAGTCCCCAGCTCTACCGACTCGCCCAACGAAGAGCTAAATTTTGGTAGCAAAACTGACTTTTGTCTTTAGTAGACAGTATAAAATTTACGCTTTCAGTTCAAGTACTGGAGCACTTTCAGCCATTTAGCGCTTGAGACTGGGTGTGACTGGACAGCGAGATAAAAGAGGCCTAGAAAATAAAGGAGATGGAGTACAAGGATCTAATGATGGAAGTGGGAGATAACACCACATTTGCACTAAGAAGTAATACTTAGATAGGTTGGACAGCAAGACTGAAGATATGAAGCGGGAAGGAATTTTAAGTAAAAGGCTAAAATGTAGGTGTAGATAGGGGCCTAAGGGACGCTGCAAGCATCATTTAGTAATGACTACAGTGCACCAAACGAGCTGCAGTGACGGCACTACACCCCTATGATAGACTAGTGGTTTGGTTTGTTTCTCTGATTTATTTTTTTATGAATAAAAATGTAATACTGGATGGAAATAAACTCGCTGTTATGAAAACGTTGATGAACTGGAGTAGGTAAACAAAATCATATGCAAAAATATGAACTGTAAATAAAAGAATAAATTATTCATATTCCCTAACTACGAACTACGAACATAATAAAAAAGACAGCACTTCTCTTCATTTTCTCCAAATTACTTAGAGAGAGAGAGAGAGAGAGAGAGAGAGAGAGAGAGAGAGAGAGATGCATGTAACTAACTACTCACCCACATGTGATTTACTCCGAAGCTGATTATCTTTCGAGAAGAATTCTTTCAAAAGAGACATTTTATCGCCAGTAACTTGAAGCAATGGGCATCACCGAGATTATTCACACACTCATGATGTCTCCATTGAGCCGTGACAATCATCTCTCAACGAAAACCCGTTTTACAGCTCATAAACCGAGGGACATTGGCTTCATTGGCCCCCGTCCATTCGCCTGCTTTCGGGATTCTGACATGGCCCTTCCCTTATCAGACCGTTAAACAATCGCTTAGGTACCTCTCGATTCGGAAGGAGAAAATGCTCCTTCAGAATATGTCGCATGATATGACCAATAACAATGATGATAATGAAGTGAATATGATTATGACTTGCGACAAGACTAAGTTGATGAAGACTATGATGATGATGAAGATGATGTGGTGATGATCATGATGACGTGATGATTATGATTGGTGGCAGGGTTCAACGTCGTCCCGACTGGTTTGGAAGCTTTGCCGAGTCATAAAAATCGCTGCTTTGCTAATGCAGATAACTTGATCTTGCCGCGAATTTTTTTTAAAGATTTCGAGTGATTATAATTAGAAATATGATTCTTGTCAGGATAATTGTTCTGGTTGTCATGAGGTGTAGAAGTACTCTTTCTGTTAGTAAGACAGCCATCGACTTACTCAACCAGCTGTGTATTATAAGATATACTGAAAAAGAAAGAAAAATGTGTATATATAAATATATATTAATATATATACAAATATATATGCATTATATATATATCTGCAATAAAAATCATTAATATGAATAATGTCTGGTTTGTAGAATTATACTCTATGTATAAAAAAAATTGAAACATGGTTTTATCAAAATGCACTAAAAAGTAACATATAATTGTTTGAGACACCAGGATTTTCTTACAATTAATCATGTCTACAAAAATAAAAGCGTGGGCTCCAGACATGGAAGGAATTGTTACACATTTCTTGTAGCAATTCCTTCCATGTTTGGGGCCCATGATTTTATTTTTGTAGACATGGTTAATTGTAAGAAAATCCTGATGTGTCTCAAAAAATTAATTTTTCCTTTTTAGAGCATTTTAATAAAAGCACGTTTAAAAAATTTTTTTATATTTTTTTGTTTTATACTTTTTAGTTTCGACAGAAATTGTAACCAGTTTATGATTTATAGTTAACGAAACTGATATCCGTTTACGGGGGAGGGTGAGCGAAGGGGAAGGGGGAGGGGCTAGGAAGGTGAGGAGAAGGGGAAAGGGATGTTTAGGAGGGGAGGGAGTTGGAAGTTGGAAGGTGAGGTGAGGGGGGAGGGGAGGAGAAAGGAGAAGAGGGGGAAAGAGAGGGGAGGAATACGGGAAGGGAAGGAAAATGGGAAGGAGATGGAGGGGAAAGAGGAGGGGGGAGGGTGGAGGAGGAAGGGGTATGGGATGGGGAAGGGGGATGGGATAGGGAAGGGGATGGGATGGGAGGAGGTGGAGGGGAAGTGGAAGGAGTGGGGAGGGGAAGTGGAGGGGGATGGAAGAGGGAATGGAGAGGAGGACACAGCTAAATAACACTTGATCATGTGCTCCGGAAGTGGGGAGGGGGAGGGGTAAAGGGCAAGAAAGGGAGGGGAAGGAAGGTGGAAGTGGAGGGGGGATGTAAGGAGGAAGGGAAGAGGGAAGGGGAGGGGAGGACACAGCTAAAATAATACTTGATCATGTGCTCCGGAAGGGGGAGGGAAGGAGGAGGGACACAGCTAATTTAATATTTGATCGCATGCTCCGGAAGGGGGGGGAAAGAAGGGGGCAGGGGATTGAAGAGGGAAGGGGAGGGAGGACACAGCTAAATTAACACTTGATCGTGTGCTCCGGAAGGGGAAGGGGGAAGCGGGATGGGATGGAAGAGGGAAGGGGAGGGGAGGACACAGCTAAATTAACACTTGATCGTGTGTTTCGGAAGGGGAGGGAAGAGGAGGGAAGGGGATGGAGGAGGGAAGGGGAGGGGAGGACACAGCTAAATTAACACTTGATCGTATGTGCACTGGAAGGGAAAGGGGAGGGAATGGAAGAGGGATGGGGAGGGGAGGACACAGCTAAGTTAACACTTGATCTTGTGCTTTGGAAGGAGGAGGGGAGGGGGGATTGGTGGGGAAGGGGATGGAGAGGGAAGGGGAGGTGGAGAGAAGAGCGAAGGGGATAGGAGGACACAGCAAAATTAACACTTGATCGTGTGCTGGGGAAGGGAAGGGGGAGGGGGATGGAAGAGGGAAGGGGGAGGGGTTATATAGAAGATAGATTCTATCGAATCAAAGAAGTTGTGAAAAATCCGAAGAGTTTCATACAAATCCTGAGATACTGGGAGAGGTCACTGTAGGGTCACTAGAGGTCACTGCTGACCGACTGATCATGTAAGGTTGTATTGTCGCCGGGATTGAGTAACCATACAAAATTTCAAGTCCATCGGGCGAAGGGAACACGTCGAAAATTGAGTTACAAAATTTGACGACAGACAGACAGACGCAGAAGTCAAGTTAAATAAGAGTATGTAAAAATATCTGAATAACGATGAATGCTTGGACTTTTATGACTGGAAGCCTTTCTTGCCAAATCTAGATACTTTACGCCGTTCTTAAATAAAAAAAAAAATAGAGAGCAAGTGCGGTTGTATTACTCTTCCAATCACGCATTAAAATCATTTTAAAAACAGGAAAAGCATAATTCATTCTTAATTACCCTTATAGCTTCACTGAAAACTCTAAAGAACAATTTTCCCACAAAGTCTAAAAAAAAAATAAATAGGAAATGGAATGATCAATATATCGATTTGTTTTTGTTAACTGGCTTAGCAACGACTATAGTCAGAATTCCTAAAATCCGGAATTGTGGTTTCGGGTGCGAACAGTTTCGATAGAGGAAATTTATGCAAAATTTCAAGCTTTAAAGAAACACTCGCTCATTCCAGATAAACTTTGTACTTTCCAAATTGAAATTAATTTATATATAAAAAATAAAAAAAAAGTTAATATGAATAAATTATAAACTTTTAAGAAGGCCAGCTTTTTCAGCAAATCGAAATTTTTTAGTTTTCTTGTATTTGCTGTTCCTGGGATTTTGTTCGAAATCACGGATTTTGTAGCAATGCTCAAATTAATGTCATCGGCATTCTACAAGAAAAACCTCTCTTATTATTTTATAATTCAAAGAATAAAAACACACAAAGTAAACTGAACACACATGCATAGATAAAATACATATTTATAACAAGGAACGAAAATGTAAACATATTTTCAAAGAAAAAATCAAACAAATTGAACTGAACTCACATGCAAAGATAAAGCCATGTTTATAACAAGGAACAAACTAACTAAACATATACATGAAATATGTAGATGTAGAAGATATTTCTGTCATAGTACAAACAAACAAAAATATATATATGAAAATATTCCTAATTCAGAAGGCAAGCAAACTTCCCATAAATCAAACTTAAAATTAGCGAGTTAATGGAAATCCCTAATAAAAATCTGAAAAAAACTAATAAATAAAAAAGAATGAAACATGCCAATATAATGGCTGGAGTTCATCAATGCTCAAGTGAGCTCTTTTTGGCTGCGTCGGGCTTGAGAGCAACTTAGGTACTTGAAATACACTCTTAAGCCGAGACGACTTTTAGTCATCCTCCGTGAATCTCTCTCTCTCTCTCTCTCTCTCTCTCTCTCTCTCTCTCTCTCTCTCTCTCTCTCGCCGCTGGATAGATCCAGCAATTCTCGTTCTCTTTTTATGTATATCTTTCTGCAAGAGAAATAATTCTCTCTTTTCCTCTCCCTCCTTTTTTCTGTCTGTCTGTCTGTCCGCCTCTCTCTCTCACTGCTTTCAAGCAATTCTAGCCCTATGTTTACGTGTCTCTCCAAGCAAGGAAAATAATTCTCTCTTTCTCTCTCTCCTTTTGTCTGTCTGTTTCTCTCTCTCTCTCTCTCTCTCTCTCTCTCTCTCTCTCTCTCTCTCTCTCTCTCTCTCTATATATATATATATATATATATATATATATATATATATATATATATATATATATATATATATGTATGTATATACACGAACAAAAAGAACAACGCTTACTTCGCAAATCCATTAATAATCAATTTCAAAAGGTGGGCGGGTATATAAAAAAGAAACTGTCAGAAGAATGTCTTAGAGAGAGAGAGAGAGAGAGAGAGAGAGAGAGAGAGAGAGGGAGAGAGAGAGAGAGAGAGGGCAATCGAGGTGACGCCTGAAAAAACTCTATGAGAATGAGAAAGAGGGTCACAAGATGAAAGTGTCCTCAAGTGACCGGGAGAAGAGCTATCATGGCCTTCGGAGAGGAGTGATAGAAGGCTTGAAGGATATGGAGAGAGAGAGAGAGAGAGAGAGAGAGAGAGAGAGAGAGAGAGAGAGAGAGAGAGAGAGCAAAACAGAACTACGACAAATACTATTTGTATTAGGCTTTTGCCTCGTTTAAACATTGCATCTATTTTTCAAGCTTCTTTATATCTGAGAAAATACATAGAGAGAGAGAGAGAGAGAGAGAGAGAGAGAGAGAGAGAGAGAGAGAGAGAGAGAGAGAGAGAGAGATGTACCACAATTACAGAATTACGACAAATGCTATTCATATAAGGCTTTTGCCTCGTATGAATATTACTCGGTATTTTTTTCCGTTTCGTTACGTTTATTCAAAAAAGTATATGGAGAGAGAGAGAGAGAGAGAGAGAGAGAGAGAGAGAGAGAGAGAGAGAGATGTACCATGATTACAGGATTATGACAAATGCTATTCATATAAGGCTTTTGCCTCGAATGAATATTACAAATATTTTAACGCTCCATTATATCTGGGAAAATGTTTGGAGAGAGAGAGAGAGAGAGAGAGAGAGAGAGAGAGAGAGAGAGAGAGAGAGAGAGGCGGGGGCGTGGTGGCCGAGGTGGGGAACCGCTGAAGAGGAAGGCTTACTACAATGACAGACTTACTGCTCTGTAACCTCTCTTTCAACATTTCCTTTTAAGCATAATCAATGCTTCACATACAAAGAAAAGGGGAGAGAGAGAGAGACCGAGCATAATCATATATATATATATATATATATATATATATATATATATATATATATATATATATTATAACACATATATATATATATATATATATTATAACATATATATATATATATATATATATATATATATATATATATATATATATATATATATATATATATATATATATATATATATATATATATAACAACCCTTAGGTCACTTCTCTACATCACTACATGGTCATCTTCCTCTTCATATATTATTTGTATATATATATATATATATATATATATATATATATATATATATATATATATAAATAAACAGAGAGAGAGAGAGAGAGAGAGAGAGAGAGAGAGAGAGACGAAAGGGCATATCACAACGAACCTTGTAAGAAGAGAGAACGGAGGAGAGCCCTGATGAATGGAATGGTTTGTAGAAGACCTAGGATAAAAAAAAAAAAAAATCATTCAATTCCCTGCCATCTACTACGGAGCTGTTACAAAGGCGTCCTCTGAGTAGGCTTCTCTCCTCCCTTTGAGAATCTTAAAAGCCTTTGCCTTAGGAGGCAGAAAGGGTATAAGTTGTGTGGGAAAATGTTAGACGAAGAAATTCCTCAGGGGCTTTTTCTATCGAATGAAAAAGAATCCTCTGTATGAAGAGGAGAGCAAGATTCAACGAAGAGTATGAATATGGATACGACTGTTGAGAGGGAGGCTTAGTGCTTTAAACAGAGTTTGTGGTCTTCTCTTGATATTTTGACTTTTCTTACTACATAGTTATTGTACTGGAATTATTTTGGACATATGCATTTGGTCGTAAATAGTTTAAACAAGGAAAACTGAGGTAAAGTCTTAATCTTAAAAGGAATATACACTTATTTCTGATATACTTAACAGCTACTTTCACACCTGAAATTCATGAAATTGGTACTGTTTTGACATCGATATTCTCTACATAATGGCTCAGTATTTGTAAGTAATATGTGACGCAGCTCTATATTCAAAATCTTACTGATATGTTTTCAAATCTCGGTTCCTTTGCATCTTCCAGTCTTTCTTATCCACTAATATTTCTATATTGAATGTTTCTGTTAAGAAAATTTGTTATATACACGTCCAAGATCCATTAACACTGAATTACAGTAACGAAGTAGGTTGTCCTTGAACGCTTGAATCATTTTTTTTTTTTTATAGCAGGCTCTCTTTGCAGAGTTCATAAACCTATTTACGAAGAGAATGAAAATAAGGATTATTGGGTCTGCTCCTTTGTACTCTTCTGTTGTTATCAATTTCCTCTTATTCACTTGAATAATGTATTTGATACCAGAACAATTTACGAAATAGAATTATTGCAACGCCCTCGGCTTGTTACAGATGTCGACCATGGGAAGCAGACGAGAATAATGATCTTCCGTTCTATTCTTCTTTCTCTTTCCTCATCTTACATAGAAGATCCAGAGATATTGTCCCAAGTCAAACATTTATATCTCGGAAAAAAATCAGCATCCCCATTTGAGAGTTCTTGGCCAACGACTAGGAGAATGTTCTATGAAATCTGATACGTTTCCAGTTTCAGTCTATTCAGAACTGACCACCCAGACAGACTGGAGAGAATGGCCCCGGTGTACCTCTCTCACGTCGGTTGCTTCTTCAAGAATAAGACGTCTGCTGTTGGATCTTGATGATGGACTACTGATTGGATTTCTGCTGAGGTCTCGAAGAGGCTTTGTTGTTGCTTTGCTTTGCCCGGTCGTCCGAATGATTTGCACGTTGTGGTGGGTTGAACTTTATCCATCATCTTGTTTTTCATCATTTCTTTGGGCCAGGTTAGGAAGACGTGGTTCGTGGCAAAATGTTATGTTGCTTTCTCTACAGTATGGTCACACACACACATATATATATGTATGTATATATATATATATATATATATATATATATATATATATATATATATATATATATATATATATATATATATATATATATTTCAGCAATACAATGTCTCACACGGTACGGGGTAAGAAAAGCAATGACATCAGTCGCTTCTTATGACTAAAAGATATATGACTAATCCCAGGGACGTCAAAAGCTAGCTCTCTCTCTCTCTCTCTCTCTCTCTCTATCTATCTATATATATATATATATATAATATATATATATATATATATATATATATATATATATATATATGTGTGTGTGTGTGTGTGTGTGTGTGTGTGTTTGTATGTGTGTGTGTGCTCGTGCTCGCATGTGCGTGCATGCGTGCCGTCAAGCCGTTTTGTTTCATCACTCAAGGAAATGTCGCGAAATGCGAGCGTGAATGTTGTTGAACTTCTCCACCATTCCGTCTTGCACTCTGGGCATTGTTGGGGGAAACTTCTCCGCCGACTTAAATTGTTAGAGGAATTCTGGTTATGTCGAAGAGCGGCCATTCGATAAAGAGTCTCAAGCTCTCTCTCCCCCATTGAGAGAGAGAGAGAGAGAGAGAGAGAGAGAGAGAGAGAGAGAGAGAGAGAGAGAGAGAGAACACCATGACAATTATTCGGGAAGGAATTCTCGACGGCAGAAATTGGAGCAAAAATCTTCTTTAATGTTTCGCCCCTGACTCTTCGCCATGATTTCAGGAAATTCTTGTGATGACATTCATTACGAGAATTATGATGAAAGAAAGATGTTGCTGGAAGCTTTGGAGTTCCAGAGGCATTTTGGAGTGCTGAGAAGGGCAAGCGCCCTCGGAATTAAATTATTATTATTATTATTATTATTATTATTATTATTATTATTATTATTATTATTATTATAAGAACCAAATAGTAATCACCTGTTATCCATAAAAACCAAATACCTCCCGAATCTTACGAGTTTTTACAAGTAATAATAATAATAATAATAATAATAATAATAATAATTATTATTATTATTATTATTATTATTATTATTATTATTATTATTATTATTATTATTATTATGAATGTTTGTATGTATGACGGCAGTGCTTGTTGAAAGGCATAATGCTGTTCCCATAGATTTTCACAGATTTCTAATTTACTGAATTAGGATAAGAACAAACACTTGAAGCAAACCGAGACCACCTGTTATCTTGATAAAACCATAAAAACAAAACATCTCCCGAATCTCAAGATTTTTTACAAATAATAATAATAATAATAAAAATTATTATTATTATTATTATTATTATTATTATTATTATTATTATTATTATTATTATTATTAGTCGGTTCTTTGGCTCTCTACCCTACCCATATTAGAGAAGCATCAACATCAAAAAATATGTCTTTAATGTCCAGACGTTCAGTAAAGTTACTGTGTCGAAAATAGCTCGTAGGATACTTCACTTACCGTTCTTGTTAAAAACATTATTTTTCATTTTCTGAAAAGATTTAAAAATAAAGAGAATGAATTTAAGAATTGAATGATTTCTCTTTTATAAAAATAGCTACTGGATCACGATTTTCGCTTTCTGTATATATATATATATATATATATATATATATATATATATATATATATATATATATATATATATATATACGAGTATATATATGTAATCTCATTACATCATCGTATTTCTTACTATAATTTTTAATTTAAAAATTTTTGCATAAATAGAAAAAAACAATTGAATACGAAGAGTAAAAGAAGTTAAATAAGACGTTAAAAGATATGTTCGTGTGTGTGTGTGTCTCTGTGAATGTAGGTGTATTAAATTGTGTGTGTGAACACCTCGCCCGACGTGAAATACAGACTATAAGCCATGTGTTTATGAAGAAATACACCCAAACGATTACGTCTGATGTAAAGTCATGCAAAGGGCATTTTCCTAAATTAGAATCGCCGTCCAGTGTACATTTTCATTCGGAGAAAACTCGACGAAATCAAGTTATTCTTTCTCCCTCCTCCTCTGCGACTGGTCGGATCTCCAATGCCCGTCCGACCTTACAAGATAAACAGACAGATGGCATCTTCAGTGGGCACGACTTAGCCTTAGGACGAGCCTAGCTGGACCTTGAGAGGGTACATCAGCTGATGCCCAAGTAAGATGAGAAGAGGTTTCGATACACAATAGGTACTTCTTATCATTTTCTCTCTCTCTCTCTCTCTCTCTCTCTCTCTCTCTCTCTCTCTCTCTCTCTCCGTGTGTGTATCTTCATGTACTTCTCTCTTATCATTGTTGAAAGATACGTAAACATAAATATATGTCTTTTTTGTGTTATTTACTTAAGAAAACAAACATCTAATTCACTAACTAATGTATACAATGAAAAATGTGCGTTTTCACTATCATATGAATTTATAGCTTTAAAAGAAGTCCATTTAGAGAGAGAGAGAGAGAGAGAGAGAGAGAGAGAGAGAGAGAGTGCTGGGGAAGAGACGACCTTACGGCTACATGATAGGAAGGGTATATCTTATGAATCATTTCACACCAACAGGGGGAGGATTACCTCGTCGAGGCCCTCCCGTTTTGAATACTTATGTCTCTCTCTACCTCTCCTTCTACTCTAGCTGGAACCCACAGCAGTGGACTAACAACCAGGTAAATTAATTAACTGCTTAGGACAATAGGGGCAAACTGGATGCTAGTGAACACAGTCATTCATCCCTCCTCGTCTGATTCGAGACTTGAACATGAGCTGTCCTGTTGTGAGTTAGAAACGTTGCCATTGAGCTGAGAGAGAGAGAGAGGGAGAGAGAGAGACAGAGTGTATGTGTGTATAAGTGCTAGAGAGAATGAGAAAAGGGGGAGAAGGGGAGAGTGTATGATAATGGGAGAGTGTGTGTGATTATATGAGAGAGAGAGAGAGAGAGAGAGAGAGAGAGGGGGGAGGGAGGAGTATGTGATAATGGGAGAGCATGTGATTATGACGGAGAGACAGAGAGACAGAGAGAGCCCGGTCTGTAGAAGTGCAAAACTAGAAATGGCCGAATGATGATGATGGCCCAGTCAAGTTTCCTTTTCTCCGGAGCTGGCCGCCCGCGAGTCTGTGTGTGTGTGTGTGTGTGAGTGTGTGTGTACACAACCCCGATGCCGCATGCGACCACCAACGCATTCCTTCGGCCTCAGGTTCCTCCTCCGTCGGTGTTGTCGAAGCTGCAAGTCATTTCTGTGTGAGTGGCGGAAATGTGTTTGTTAATGCAGCTGCCAAGAGACCAGTCATAATTGAGACTGGAAGAAGAAGAAGAAGACGACGACAACGACGACGACGACGACGAAGAAGAAGAAGAAGAAGAAGACTGGAAGAAGAAGAAGAAAAAGGAGAAGTAGAAGTAGAAAATAAGAAGAAAGAAAAAGGGATATACCTCGGGGCATTATGGGTTCCAAGACGTAAGAAAAAGTTGCATTACTGAAGATGATGATGATGAAGAAGAAGTGGAAGAGATAGAAGGCGAAACTTTAGGGCATTATGAGGCTTTAGGTAAACAAGGAAAATGAAGCGGAAGAAGGGAGTAATGATATATTAGAATAACATAATGGGATGTTGGGTATTTGAAAAACCTGAAGAAGAAAGGTCGGAAAATAAATGATTACTCAGTGTTTTGTGTGACGTTGAGTAGAAAAAAAGTATACAAAGAAGGTGGATAAAACTAACTGAATTATTGTGGGATGTTGGATAAAAAACACACACACACATACACACAAGACGCAGAAGAACGATAGATCAGAAATACATAGGATGTCTGGTAAAAATGGCAAAAATACATATATAAAAACACTCAGTGCAATCGAGAACTCGGGGGATTATAGGAAAGTGTGTCTAAAAATATATAAAAATAAAAAAAATATTGTAATTAATGAAACGCAATAAGTCAGACCACAAGCAAAAGGCGATTAAATATTACAAAAAAAAATACAGGATATCCTAAGACATTAAGGGAAGTTATTTGAACAAAGTTGAAGGCTAAATAAAAAAAAAAAAATGCGTATGATTAAAGTAAATATTTGAGTAAACTCAAAACAGCTGTTACATAAAACAGGCGAAATTTCATTCCGCAATTGTCAATCAGATTCCCAGCCCTCTTTCCGTCCTAATGTTCCATGACAAATTCGAAATCGCCAAGAGTGGCTACGTTAAATTGTTTATATTGTGACGACGGACGGGTTTCGGACACAGGCACAAATGGGGGAGGAGCAAGTCTCTCTCTCTCTCTCTCTCTCTCTCTCTCTCTCTACCCATCCCTAGTCCGTCTCCAACACCACCTCCACCACTAACCCCCATCCCGTTCCTCCACCTACTTAGAGCAGGGAACAACAGTCAATCCACGGTTTCCTGTATATACCACTACCAACGATTTTCTTTTTATTTATTTTTTTTTTCCTTATTCTTTATCCATTTTCGCTTCTTGCTCTTATTCTCACTCGGCTACCTGAAACTCTGATGATCTTGTGCTTGTATTTACCAGAGTTTCTTTTATCCAGTCTTAGAATAATGGTCAGTTTTTCTGCAGATGTTTTTGCATTGCTTGATGTGGACGAGCGCTTGTGTATGATTTAATGTAATGGAAAAAAGGGAAAGCACTGATTCAACCATTCGGGATATCAAGTTTCACTTTGGAATATTGTGGTGTCTTTAGTTGTAAATTTTTCAGTCGCTGTTTCGTCTCTTAAATAATTTTTACAACAATCTGAATATGTTATTTGGCTATTTTCTCTATAACAAAAACTGTGATCAACATTGCGGCAAAAACGGTATTTAAGAATACTATTATGATTACTACCTTTGATGTTTCCTTTGTTTTTAAACAATATTGACTAATGTTAAAATAACTATTGATCACTCTTGTTATCATACTTGATGCTACTGCTCAAAATACTTTTCAAGTCACAACAAATCCTGGAAGCCTTCTTTCCAGGATAGGCTTATTTAAGATGCAAATTCCAAGAGGCCTTAAAAAAAAAGTAGGGAAAGGTCTTTTCTTCCATGATTAATCAGATAGGGGAGAAAAAGACTTTGCAAAGTCCCTGTGATCTAAAACTCAAGGAAAGTAAATGATTTTTGCTCGTCGACGAAGTGTCTCCATCAAGACGAAGAAAAAAAGTTTTTTTTGTGTTCATTTTTTCTGTCACTCGGTGTGACGTCCCTTGCTAGGGATGTACAGCTACGAGTTGTCAAGAAGAAATCGCAAAAAAAAAAAAAGATCGTAGTGAAAAGGAGAGAGTATCGGTTGATTCTGTATCTTCTTTTCCATATAAATTTTCTCTGGTACTCATTTTGGAATTAGAAAGGTAGGTAATAGGGAAAAAAAATTATAAACTCAGTATTCATATAAGAACTTCATTCAGAAGTTTCATGCGAATATTAAATATCAGTGGTTGGAAAATTCAATAAAAAATGTAAAAAAAAAAAAAAAATCAATGCATTGAAATTCTAAAATAATTATTCAAATATCTTGTGTTTATAAACAGTGAGAATACTTATGGAGAGAAGAAAAAACAGTAATGTATTTAAGATTTTCTTTTAAACATTTTAATTTTCTTCTTGCCCCTCCAAGAGTTGAGAGAGAGAGAGAGAGAGAGAGAGAGAGAGAGAGAGAGAGAGAGAGAGAGAGAGAGAGAAAGTTTAAGACATCTTTACTGACATTTCCTATCTAAAATATCAAACCCAAAGAAACATCTCAAAAAGTAGACAAGAAACCTAAAAGAACCGCAGATTCTAAAATTGACTGACCTAAATAGGATTATTTTTTCATTGCTTTTTTTGTTACTCTTCGTGAATTTGTTGCAGTGTTTGCTATCTAACGAGATTAAATAGAAAAAAAAGAATTTAAACAGAAGACAGTTTTAATTTTACGATAAAATGACATAACAGCTAACCTAGATTCGTCGAATTCTTGATTAGTCTCTGGTATTTTCGCTTAACCTTCATAAAAATTTTTTTAAATGGTCTCAATTTATCCTGCGTTCTATTTTAATATTTATATGACTATTTCGATTGTAATCTCAAACTACATATCGTAAAACTTGAATTCCTATAAGCTTCATAACATCTCTTTTAAATGGTCTAAATTTATCCCGCGTTCTATTTTGATATTTATAGGACTCTATTACAGTTTTAATCTCTCCACTACATATCCGTAAAATTTAAATACCTATGAAATAACTTCTATAGCATATGAAGTCTCGTAAAAGTATGACAGAGCCTTAACAAAAGACACGAAAAAATTTCATTCCAGATTTAAGGTACGCCCAGGCTCTGACCGCTTACTGACCGCCAATAACCGCAATTGCTGCGGTACCATCAGACCGGTGAAAAATATCGACAATTTACGATAATCGCCAATTCGGCATAATACAGGAAACCGGAAATAGGAAAGAAATGTCGATAAAAGAATTACTCCATGGGCCATTTTTAGGTCAATTCCCCAGAAAACTAAAATGGCGAATTTAAGACGGGTCACTAGAAGATTCGCAACAGACACTGAAAGCGGAATATCAGAAGGATAGTAGTAAACAAATATGAATGGAAATCTACTTTTCAATAATGGAGGTTACTTGATATGTTTTCTATAGCAATGACAACATGATGACTGTATACCCTTTATGATTTCAGTAACAAGAAGTTAATAGAAAGCTTTGATTTGTTTACAGTTTAGTCAATTTTCTAATGACAAGAAAGTAGGAGGCTGGAAGTATTTCCTAAATATAGCAGTTATCAAAATATGTTTCTTGTACTTGGGTCTTAAGGCTTTGTAGTGACAAGCGTATCCAAAAAGCGCAGAGAATTCGAGAAGTTAAGAGGGCATTGTGGCTATTACAATTACATATATATATATATATATATATATATATATATATATATATATATATATATATATATATATATTTATATAATATATATATATATATAATACATATACTATATATATATTATATATATTATTGATTTTATTTTTACGTTTACAAATGTAAATGAAAAAGCATTAAAAATATCATCAACTGAGTTTAAGAATTCAAGTAATTTCGGTAGTCAGAAGCAGTGAAATGACAGAGCTTTATAATCCAAGTAACGTTACCAATAGAATACACATCTGCAAATAACTTTTACAAATTTTCTAAAAGAAAAAAAAGCGAGGTTAAATATACTCGGAATTTTCGTGTTAAAATGTTGACGAAAGAACAGAAAATCGTTCGAGTGACTCACATTGAATGCTGACTTTTTTCTTTTAATTCAACCTTCGTAAATTTTTTTGAAAGGTCAAGTACTGAAATCTCTGGAACGAGAATTGAAAATGTAGCGTTCCAGTATATATATATATATATATATATATATATATATATATATATATATATATATATATATATATATATATATATATATATATATATATATATATATATATATATATATATATATATGAAAAATTAAGGTCTGTGGGTTTTTTGAGAAAACTGAGAATCCTTGTTTTGAATCTTATGCCCCCTTTTCAATTAAGGTAAAATCTTGATAACAATTTTCATTTTTATTGCAGTTGCTGAAATAATTATTGGTTTGTTGTCTTTTTGTTGTGAGAAGTAAATACGGAATTAAGTAATCTGTCATTAAAACGTCAGTAAATCTAGATAATAATTATTTCATTAAAATGAAAGGAAAAGTTTTAATTCGAATTATAGGCATTATTTCCTCTTGATTATTACCTCACACTTCATAATTAGGATCATTGATAAAGCCTCAAAATCTTAAGAATGTCTATTTTTATCATTACATTGTATTTTTTATCATCTTCAACATTTCACTCAAAATAAAACACCTATTTTGTTCCATACGCCATCCTATCCTTTCCAGCCGGGTGGTTCTTACTCACACACTTCATCTTCCATTCCATATGACCTCCAACACCAACAAAGCCCTCCCCCCCCCAGTAAAACAACCCCACCCCAGCCAAGGAGGAAGATTCCCCCACCATCTGAACACATCTGCCAGGCGCACGAAGTTTTCGCCCCGGCAGCGAAGAGACTTAGGGAGGGATTATCTGGGTGGGTATATTTGGAAGGCCCGGTACCTCCTTAGGGTTGCCCAAGGGGTTGCCGGACCATGGTTCCCCTGGGTATGGGGTTGGGGGTTTATGTGACCAGGTGACCCCAACAGACATTCCCACTGATGCCCACGGGGCACACCAGCTGATGATTAGGGAATATAATATTGGCTTTCGGTTTCCAAATATTGACTTAAAAGAGTTTTTTAGTTGGAGGTCGAAGTTTTCCATCGGTTTGAGACGGGAGGTTTTCCCTTCGTCATCCGGGAAATTATGAATAGTTTTTTTTTCAGCTTCACGTTCGTCCGTGCGTTATCGAACGCATTCGGACTTTTCGTTCTTTGTCGGTTCGGTCGAAATCGATTGGATTTATCGATCTTGGAAAAGGGCGTTTATTCGACCGAGCGCAATCTAGGTTCTTCCCCACCCCCTCTCCCCCCCTCCTCGAATGCGATGGTGGTTTGCGCCTCACCCTCTCTCTCTCTCTCTCTCTCTCTCTCTCTCTCTCTTCCTTTATTGCTCTTTCATCTTTATCATGCTGGTGTTTATCTCTCTCTCTCTCAACTTTATTATACTAGTGTATTACCTCCACCTCTCTCTCTCTCTCTCTCTACGACGCTGATGATCCATCTTCTCTCTGTTTTCTAATCTCTCTCTCTCTCTCATTGTATTAATGAAGTATTTTTATGTTTTATTTGGATTTTTACTTCTTTTATTTCAGTTATAGTTAGTACGAAAATCAGCCTGCCATCTGTGTTTACGGTAAGCAAACCTCTATCAATGTAACATTTATAATATACAGTTATTTTTGTGTCCTTTTTTTTATTTTTTACCAATTATTGGGAATAAAATCTCATTTCGAATTAGAACATTTCAGCACTTGTATTGATTGTGTAAACGTATCTTAGCCAGACAAAAATAAATCAGTTCAGAAAATTAGTCTGTATAATGACGTTAGATTTCACCAACCCGCGTATATATATATTTTTTCCCTAATTTCGCCTGTTTTGGCATGATTTGTTAGCCCTATTGAATAGAAGCAAGTCAGATTTATATAAAATCCATTTATGCATAATTACAGGTGAATGAATTGAGAAATGTGAATATAAAATCGGTTAAGCTGAAAGAAACAAATGTGCAATTTGAAAGTGTTAGGCGAGTCGGTAGAGTTGTCGCCTAGCACTCGCTAGGCCCGAGTTCGAGTCTCCGGCCGGCTAATGGAGATTAGAGGAATTTATTTCTGGTGATAGAAATTCATTTCTCGCTATAATGTGGTTCGGATTCCACAATAAGCTGTAGGTCCCGTTGCTAGGTAACCAGTTGATTCTTAGCCACGTAAAATAAGTCTAATCCTTCGGGCCAGCCCTAGGAGAGCTGTTAATCAGCTCAGTGGTCTGGTTAAACTAATATATACCTAACTTTTTTTTTATAGCAACGAAATTTGTACCGTATAACAGAGTAATTTTTTTCTAGCTACAAACGAAAGCTTTTGGTCATAATAATTCCTTATGGCTTATTTACTCTCTTCCCGAAGACTTATTATTAATTATTATTATTATTATTATTATTATTATTATTATTATTATTATTATTATAGCTGATATTGTTGATGCTGTTAGGCACTTGAGCACCTATGCCAAAAACAGGTTATAATCATTATAGTTATAAATAAATGAATAAATGAATAAATCAATGAATGAATAAATAAATATATACACAGATACTCAAGGTTTAAGTCGTTAAATCCATCGAAACGCTTCTTCGTAATTTAGCCTCACAGACCGAGAGATCTAGTTTCGCCATTTAACGAAAGGGTTATTTATCTAAAGAGGATCAAGGTCCAGCAAAGGATGTAAGAATTCGGTAGTCGGGGATCCTCGGCGTAGGAAGGACCTTTCTGGGGGCTTAATGGCAGGGTTTTTGAGCGGCAGGGGATGTGCAGGATATACCTGTATTCTCTCTCTCGTCACACACCTGGTAGTCAACCAGACCTTGGAAGCTACTGCTGATCAGTCCGGTAGTTTATCACAGCGATAACGACCTTGGTGAAAAAGAGGGAAAAAACTTGCCTATGTATGGCTAAAGGAGAGAGAGAGAGAGAGAGAGAGAGAGAGAGAGAGAGAGAGAGAGAGAGAGAGAGAGAGGCAATGGATATACATTTTTATAATTGAAACGTAATGAAAACGAGGGAAAACTTGCCTGTGTACTACTAGAGCAGAGCGCATAGAGCCGCGAGAGAGAGAGAGAGAGAGAGAGAGAGAGAGAGAGAGAGAGAGAGAGAGAGGGGAAACAAATATATAAATTTTTCTAATTGAGAGTTAATGAAAAGAACACAAATTTGTTTTTTGTATGGCTGAGAGAGAGAGAGAGAGAGAGAGAGAGAGAGAGAGAGAGAGAGAGAGAGAGAGAGAGAGAGGCAACAAATATATAAATTTTTCTAATTGAGAGTTAATGAAAAAGAACACAAATTTGTTTTTGTATGGCTGAGAGAGAGAGAGAGAGAGAGAGAGAGAGAGAGAGAGAGAGAGAGAGAGAGAGAGAGAGAGAGAGAGAGAGGCAACAAATATATAAATTTTTCTAATTGAGACTTTTGAACAAAAATTTGAGAGAGAGAGAGAGAGAGAGAGAGAGAGAGAGAGAGAGAGAGAGAGAGAGAGAGGCAACAAATATACATTTTTTATTTGAAACGTCGTGTAAAAGAATGAAAACTTGTATTTCTATGGTTGAGAGAGAGAGAGAGAGAGAGAGAGAGAGAGAGAGAGAGAGAGAGAGAGAGAGAGAGAGAGGCAATGAATATACATTTTTACGATTGAAACGTAATGAAAAAGAGGGAAAACTTGCCTGTGTACTGCTAAAGAGAGAGAGAGAGAGAGAGAGAGAGAGAGAGAGAGAGAGAGAGAGAGAGAGAGAGAGAGAGAGGCAACAAATATATAAATTTTTCTAATTGAGACCTAATGAAAAAGAAAGAAAACTTGTATTTGTATGGCTGAGAGAGAGAGAGAGAGAGAGAGAGAGAGAGAGAGAGAGAGAGAGAGAGAGAGAGAGATCGCACTAAATTTATCATTTGGAACATTTTGCTTGGGTATGATAGAAAGAGAGAAAGAGGGTTAAACACGCAGCTATTCTATTTATTTATTGGTGTTTACGAAAAGGCGATACCTGTTAACATGTTTCCTTATTCAAACATTTTCATGATGCCTATAACCATTAAGAAGCGAACGAACATAAAGCATCGAATGTAGGAGAATCGAACCCAGATCTCTAGACGAGAAAAGAGAAATTTCAAGCCTCCGTTTCATGGCGGAGGCTTCGGGCTCCACAAACAACTTTCTAAAAACACCATATCACACTCAGCTCCTCCGACCCGGCAATCTCCGGACGAGACTTGGAAATCATATCACCTAAATAACTCCTTTTTTTCTCATACAGGAAGTTTTCCTTTGCTTAGAGAATTAAGAAGAGTGTAGGGTAACTGGTCTGGTGAGTCTGTCTTATCGTTTCATCGCGAATGAGTGAGAGACAATACTATTTCTAGATAGATTCTTAAGCAGCTGGTTTTAGCATTAGCGCCTCGAGACGGTGCGAGAAAGTTCACCTCGGCTTACATAATCTCTCTCTCCTCTCTCTCTCTCTCTCTCTTTCTCTCTCTCTCTGGGAGGTATCATCTGGGGCCGTATAGCTTCTCCGCTTGACTATGGAGTTAAAAGATTACTTTTTTTTCTTTTAATCTTGTTACTCAGAAGAAGCACAACTACAAATGGAACACGCAGCATAGATTGCTCACCTACCAGTAGACTACAATGTTCAAAAAGGAAATTAGACCAAAACACAGAAATCATTACAGAAATATAAATCCACAAGCAAATAATTAACCACATACTAACCTTAATGATGATAACTGAATGAGGACCCATCCAGGAATCTCATCAAAGAATAATCTTACGTTTAAATTAGATAAAATGACAAATACTTATTCGTCAATATATGTAAACGCAGAAGGTTGAATATACATGAATGTATGTATTTATGTATGACAAGAACACATGCTGACGGAATCATGTAAGTTTTAAAATGCATGTGGTAGTTTCAAACGGTATATAGTGTAGTAAAATGTATACAGACATGGATGTATGGGACTGAGCTCATAGGTAAGCGTAAAAATACGGAGCGCATGAATACATAGGGTATACATGTATGTAGATAAATAAATATATATATATATATATATATATATATATATATATATATATATATATATATATATATATATATATATTACTAAAAGGACCTCATTCAAACTGGATGGTATTTAATGGAGTTTTTATTCAAAAGTTACAAGCTTTCTTGGACAAACAGTCCACATTATCAAGTATCCGTACCAGTTTGAATGAGGTCCTTTTAGTATTCTACTAATGCACAGAACAATTGTGTATGTGATAAAGTTAATATATATATATATATATATATATATATATATATATACTGTATATATATATATATATATATATATATATATATATATATATATATATATATATATATATATATATATATATATATATATATATATATATGAAGCATCAGCCACTGCCACATACTGTATAAGACTTACCTGCTACCTGTGCAGAACACTTCCGCAACATATATTTGTGTGTCAGTGTGTAAACGTGATTGCACGCTGTCCGTCTTCACTATTTCCGCATACACGCTTGTAGGCAGGCTTACTGTACAGTACACGAGCAAACGTTTTAATTATTTCTCTCTCACACTCTCTCCCTCTCCCCCCCCCTCTCTCTCTCTCTCTCTCTCTCTCTCTCTCTCTCTCTCTCTCTGACTAATCCATTGGGACGTGCTGGTGCCACACCCTCCTCCTAGTTTATGTTTGGGGATTTTAGTAGGGTCGTTTACCAAGATAGCTGCGAGGGGAGCCCTGTGTACTCGGGGTGTAAAGGCGCTGTGTACAATAAAGAAAAAGGTGTACCTTATCCGTGAGAGAGAGAGAGAGAGAGAGAGAAAGAGTATGTGGGTGTGGACGCAGATTACATAGCATAGAAAGCGTGCTTGTGTGTGTTTGTGTGTTGTTGTGTAGATTCTGCGCGTAGGGAACATGTGAATATGTCTGGAAAATTACGTCACAATCGTCATGGTCTATTATTTTCGGCGATTTTTTAATGAGTTTAAATCTAGTTAGATAATTTAACTCTCTCTCTCTCTCTCTCTCTCTCTCTCTCTCTCTCTCTATATATATATATATATATATATATATATATATATATATATATATATATATATATATATATATATACTATGTTGTGTTTGTGCGCGCACACACACTTATATATATATATATATATATATATATATATATATATATATATATATATATATATATATATATATATATATATATATATACATATACAGTATATGAGCATGCAAATCCAGTTACTTCCTTTATCAGTCTCAAGATGAACAAAAATGAAATCACTAAGTGATACCAATACCTAAAAATTTGAAATTTCATAATGTACTGTACCTTATATCTCTCTCAGGTTTTCCTCCTTACATCAGTTGTTATTATTATTATTATTATTATTATTATTATTGAAAAACCCTAGTGACGACCTTCTATCAAACTCTCACAGAATAGGAGCGAATGTATGAACACGAATGAGAGGTCAACGCAAAGATAAAAAGAGTAAGAGACAGGTTTAAGTTAATTACCAGTTTCATTTGTGGGAAGAAGCGGAATACTGAATTACCGAACATTTGAGAAACTAAGAAACAATGAGGAAATACCAGACAAACAAACAATTGTAACGTCTGCATTTTTAACAGTTCCGTTATTCGCTTCAATAACAATGACCTGAATGTAAAATACAATGATTAAGAATGAAAGTATAGAAGTTAACGCAAATGTGTTATATCAGCTAATCCGTCAAATGCGAGCAGCTGTATTCCCACTATGTGTACACACACACACACACACATATTTATATATATATATATATATATATATATATATATATATATATATATATATATATATATATATATATATATATAATGAGAGTGTCCGTCTACACAAAGCGCGCGTGCGTCTTATCCAACCAACCTCCTTTTGTGAGAACATAAATTCCCTTTTATCTCTCTATCTATCTCCCTCTTACTCTATTTGCTGTGGGTGTTGTGGTCGGGAGGATATGGCTGGATGACAGGCAACGTGATCCCACGTGATCCGGGTGGGTGTGGGTTCACCCACGGGCTCACCCACCGGGTTCATCCGCGGGTTCACCACTGGTCACCAGCAAACGTCAGATCAGGGGGACTGATCTGAAGAGGAGAAGGAGAGACGCCAGTTGTAGATACGGCGTTGCGCTCATATTTATTCGAATATCTCCGTTACTGTCTCCTGCGTTTGACTTTAACGCTGTGCGTATCTCCTCCAAGGGGTCTTTTTGTTCTCTCTCTTTCTCTTTTTCTTTCTCTTTCTCTCACTCTCTCGGATGTTGTTTTGTCCTGCAGAGATTTTTATGTGATGGCTGCTGAGGCCTGGGATGGTAAATCATGCTGGAGTTATGGTCGCCCTCTTCTCTCTATCTCCCTATGTCTCTCTCTATCTCGTACGCATGCATACTGTATATATGTATATATGTATATATGTATTATATATATATATATATATATATATATATATATATATATATATATATATATATATATATATATATATATATGTCTGTGTGTGTGTGTGTACTTGTGTGTGTGTGTGTGTGCGTGGTGTGTGTGTTAAAAGATTAAAATATATATATATATATATATATATATATATATATATATATATATATATATATATATATATATATGTGTGTGTGTGTGTGTGTGTGTGTGTATGTGTGTGTGTGTCTGTGTGCACCAGATTAAAACTTTAGTAGTGTAAAATTCTAACAACATCCTTACTTCCAATGCTATAAACTGAAGCATTTCCACTCTGTCGTAAGCTTTTCACAAACCTGCAGTAAGCATTGACATAATTTAAATATTCAAATACGAATAACCAGTGCAATGTAAAACAAACAAATATGGATTAATCAACAAACATGAAAACACATGTACAGAATAGAGAAGGGTTGCTTAAAGTTTATAACAAACAAAACAGAGTGACGTGTTGCGGGTACTAAAAGGCAACAAAGAGGCCCGAGAGCAACATAAGTGTATGAGTTTCACTTGAAAGGGAATATTAATAATCTTATTAACAATTATTTGTAATGAGATCTTACCGCTGAACAGAAGGTAGGAATTCGTTCTTACGATATCTTTTCCTAAAGTAAGCCCTTTATCACTTAACGTAGATGTATCACGTGGCTTTATAACCTTTTAGGCCAACATATGAAAGTAATATATATACCGTAATATATAAATGCATAGATGGCTAAATAAATAATTAAACTAAACGAATGAATGAATAAACAAAACACAAACAGGTACGACAATCGTTCATTATTTGCGTAAATGTTTGCAAAGTGACTCTCCTGATGAAAACACGTGGACAATTTCTGACCCACTTACTTATGTTACCAATCTCCCTCAAATCTTACGAAAAAAAAAGACAATCCAAGTTAATTTCCAAATGTAACTCCATTCTTAAACGCAGATTACTAACCTCTACCCTTTCTGCTCAGACACACCAATCTTGTGTAAACACACAAACACACATACTCACAAACAAAGTGCAAAATTGTTACACAAAGAACAGCGGCTGAAATACAAAATGATTTCCGGAAGAGCATCTGTTACATTTAGAAAGCCCGCTACCTTTAGGGTAAGGCGTTACCTCTAGGGCAAAGCCTCAAAGATGACTGTTGCTGTGGTCAAATTTCTTCTTGCCGCGGAAAGGGATTCTCCCTGAAGATATCCAAGCAGGGTAATGTTAACATTGTTGATATAGTTAAGTTTTTAGTTAAGGTTTGTGGACGCTTTTAAACTTCTAGGTTTTTATTGTTTAAGTTGTGTATTTATTTCTTAAGGGCTGACTTAATAATGATTGATAATCTTCAATACAAAAAAAAAAAGATTATTGTATCACAGAAAAAACTTCATAGAGATACGACGTTTTTCTGTGATATAATAATCTTCAAAAAAAAATTTTTTTCCATGAAAGAATATCAGTCATTCGTAATTAGCTCTTAAGAAAAAAAATACAAAAGGAAAAATCATAATATAGACGTTTATAACTAAAAACCTAATTACATCAGCATTGTTAGCACTAACCTGATAGTTGGTCATATCTCTATGACCAACAGAACGCGCCCAACCAAACGAAGACAATGAAATACCTCGGTGGAAGAAACACTCGCGAAATAAACTTTCCGAGGAAATGGTAATGAGGACGAGAGTTTCTGATTACTTTCTGATTTCATTTCCGCCTTTTTAATTTGACCGTAAACAAGTCACTTTCGTCCCGGAACTTAGGATCTGAACACGGAATGGCGAGAGGTTCGACGAAAGGAATTCGATGATTGCGAAGGCATTCCGACAATTTCATGACTAGCAGTATTTCTAAAATAAAAATTGAAGTCTCAAGAGGAGATTTTTTCACACACAATATATATAGATATATATATATACATATATATATATATATATATATATATATATATATATATATATATATATATATATATATATATATATATATATATATATATATATAATATATGTATGTGTATGCATATATACATATATGAATACATATATATATGTGTGTAGTAAATACGTATGTAAATATGTATGTATGTAGGCATGTATGAACGGATACATGCATGCATATAAAATTCAGTTTAATCACCCTGTTAGTCCCGCCTGAAGGGCTGATTGTTAAAATGGCTAATTAAGTCAAGGAAACAGGATAAGGACACTAAAAATGTTTATGACAAAAATTTGCATTCTTGTTTGCGAGTCTTTTCGAAGGAAACGACAGAAATTATAAAGCGAACTTGCAAATAAAAAGTTATGTCCTTTTTTCTCAGTAAAATTACGATGATTTTTATTTGTAAATTTATGCAGTTGCTTTCTGCAAACGAGGAAGCATCGTCGTAATGGATATGCCTTCTGACCCCTCTCGCAGAGGCAACGGGTTATTAATAGCAGGTGTAATTAGCAAGGGGTAAGAAAGACAAAGGTATGGAGAAGAGCATAATTCAGAACAAGGTAATTATTTCGTAACCAGTATAAAAGGGAATAAAGAATAAAAGGGAGTCACGTGATGTCAAAAAGAGGTAAGTAAATTCTAGGTAATAATCATTAATGCCTAGCAACGGTCCTACCGGATCTTCACTAAATTCGTAGTATGCTTCATATCAAAGGCTCAGTGAAAAACGATATATATATATATATATATATATATATATATATATATATATATATATATATATATATATATATATATATATATATATATATATATATCTTGCAACAAAAATTACTCAATCCATGGCAACCATTAAATAAATTCCTCGTCAAAAATTTAGAAGTACAGTTCACAAGAAAAACAATTAACCTAAAAAATACTTTATTTTTGCAACGATGATTGAGCAATCCATGGCAAACCGTTCTGGTAATTCTTGGTCAAACCCCCCACGGCCCCCCCAAAAAAAAAAACTCGCAACAGAGGTCTCACATTTGCGGTGGGTCACTCCTTAATAAAATCTTGCCCGTCTTACCTTTAATTATTTTAGGAACAGGTAAGCGGGAACGAAAACAGTCTTAATCCAATCAAGATGGGCCAGGTATCAAGGTTAGTGAGATGTCAGCGAATTGGGATCACTGGACAGGAAAGTGGAGAGAGAGAGAGAGAGAGAGAGAGAGAGAGAGAGAGAGAGAGAGAGAGAGAGAGAGAGAGATGCTATATTTGTTATTTTCAGTATGATCGCTTAGTAATGGCTATTCTGTTACTTCACTACTCCTGTGATTATAATTTTATGATTATAATTATAATTTTAATTATATAATTATAATTATAATTATACGGAAACTGATACAGAAAAAATCCGTAGAAATAAGGGGAAGCATTAATCATTTTCATTATCAAAAAATGAGATGTTTATTACTCTTAATGAAAAGGTAAATCTCATACTATATTCTCCTCTCTCTTAATAAGCACAGTAATTAAATATGGGAAAGCATAGGAAAAAAAAAAGGAATCGGAAAAACAATGTACCATACAGTAAAAAATTGACGGTAATGTGAGAGAGTCAAGACATCAAGTCCCAATCCTACAGACGGGACGTACCGTCCTGAATGTCGGACCTAAGCATCTTCATTGAGTCAGGGCCCGGGATGGACGACGGCAAGAGTAAATATGGAGTCCAGAAAACTAACTATTTGGATACCCACTGGCAACTGGTTTGGGTGATGTTTCTTTCCATCTACTTTCAGGCTTCGGAATTCTCCTTCTGGTTTCGGTTTAATGTTATCTGTAGCATAACCTCATATACTGTACATAGATCAAATTTGGATCTAATTCTCCTCTTTATGTGTGATATATATATATATATATATATATATATATATATTTATATATATATATATATATATATATATATATATATATATTAAATATATACATATATATATATACATATATATATATATATATGTATATATATGTATACATGTGTGTGTTTGCATGTACTATATATATACATATATATATAATATATATATATATATATATATATATATATATATATATATATATATATATATATATATATTATATATATATATATATATATATATATATATATATATATATATATATATATTATATATACAGTATATCTACATATATATGTTTATATGTATTATATATACAGTATATCTACATATATATGTTTATATATATATATATATATATATATATATATATATATATATATATATAAATTTACTTATACTTTATATACATAAGTCTGAAAGAAAGTCCGAAGACTGGCTGCCTGATTTCCTTTTATAAGCGGACGTCTAAAGGAAAGTCCGATCAATGGCTACCTGATTTTATTTTTCTAGATTACGTCCAAAAGAAAGCCCAGTGAGATGGAAGTCTGATGTCCTTTCTCTAGCTTACTGTACTCGTAAGGGAAAGTCCAGCGGATTGGTTGTCTGATTTCCTTTCCTAGCTGACATCCAAAGGAAAAGTCCAACGGATGGCCAGCCAGATGCCGTTTGTCTTGCTTATGTCTTAAGTGGAGATCCGAAGGAACTGAAAATCAAATATCCTTTTATCCAACTTAAGTCTAAATGGGAAGCTTTCTGCCCATAGTAAGCCTATATATACTGTATATATGCTTACTATGAGCAGAAGGCTTCCTATTTAGGCTTAAGTTGTATAAAAGGATATTTGATTTTCAGTCCCTTCGGATCTCCACTTTGGACTTAAGCAAGACAAACGGCATCTTGCTGGCCATCCGTTGGACTTTTCCTTTGGACGTCTGCTAGAAAAGGAAATCAGACAATCAATCTGTTGGACTTTCTTTTACGAGTACAGTAAGCTAGAGAAAGGACATCAGACTTCCATCTCACTCGGCTTTCTTTTGGACGGAATCTAGAAAAAGAAAATCAGGTAACCATTGGTCGGACTTTCCTTTAGACATAAGCTAGCAAAAGAAAACCTGTTAGCCCATCGGTCGGACTTTCCATTAGACGTCCGCTAATAAAAGGAAATCAGGCAGCCAGTCTTCGGACTTTCTATCAGACGTAAGCTAAAATGGAAATTAGGTAGCCATTGGTCGAAGTTTTCTTCAGATGTCAGCAAATAAAAGGAAATCAGGCAGCTCACCTGTCGGACTTCCCTTCAGAAGTTAGCTACGGAAAGGAAATCAGTCAGCCTAACTGTCAGACTTTCCTTTAGATGTCAGCTAGGGAAAGGAAATCAGTCAGTCTAACTGCAGGACTTTCCTTTAGACGTCAGCTAGGGAAAGGAAATCAGTCAGCCTAACTGTCGGACTTTCCTTTAGACGTCAGCTAGGGAAAGGAAATCAGTCAGCCTAACTGTCGGACTTTTCTTTAGACGTCAGCTAGGGAAAGGAAATCAGTCAGCCTAACTGTTAGACTTTCCTTTAGACGTCAGCTAGGGAAAGGAAATCAGTCAGCCTAACCGTCAGACTTTCCTTTAGACGTCAGCTAGGGAAAGGAAATCAGTCAGCCTAACTGCAGTACTTTCCTTTAGACGTCAGCTAGGGAAAAGAAATCAGTCAGCCTAACTGTCGGACTTCCTTTAGAAGTCAGCTAGGGAAAGGAAATCAGACAGACGTCTCATTGGGCACTCTTCTAGACATAATCCAGAAGAAGGAAATCAGACAGCCACCTTTTAGATGTAACCTAAAAAAAGGAAATCAATCTGCTCATCTATCGGACTTTCCGTCAGACGTCAGCTAAGCACAGGAAATCAGTCAGCTCATCTGTCGGACTTCCCTTTAGACGTCAGCTAGAAAAAGGAAATCAGAGAGCCCATCCGTTGGACTTTCTGTTAGACGTCAGCTAAAAAAAAAAAAGAAAATTAGCTCATCTGTCGGACTTCCCTTTGGGCTTCAGCTAAAAAAAAAGGAAATCTGTCAGCTCATCTGTCGGACTTTCCTTTCAGACGTAGTAACTTAGAGAAAGAAAATCAGACAGGCCCATCTCATCGGACTTCTCTAAACATTAACATGACAAAGAACCTTTGACTGATCATCCTGTCGGGGCGACTTTACGCCCAAAAGAAAAGCTCATACGAGTCCGAACGTCTTCTCGTGACGAGACACTCTCCTCCTCCTCTTCTTCCTCCTCCTTCCTCTCCCCCTCCATCACCTCCTTCTCCCCCTCCGCCTCCTCCTCTTCTTCCTCCTCCTCCTCCTCTTCTTCCTCCTCCTCCTCCTCCTCTTCCTCCTCCAATTCCCCCTCCTCCTCCTCTTCCTCCTCCCCCCTCCACCACCTCCTCCTCCTCTTCCTCCTCCCCCCTCCACCACCTCCTCCTCCTCTTCCTCCTCCCCCTCCTCCACCTCCTCCTCCTCCTCCTTCCCTCTCCATCACCTCCTCCTCATCTTCCTCCTCCTTCTCCTCTTCCTCCTCCTCCTCCCCCTCCTCCCTCCTCTTCCTCTTCCTCCTGCCCCTTCCACCACCTCCTCCTCCTCCTTCCCTCTCCATCACCTCCTCCTCTTCTTCCTCCTCCTTCTCCTCTTCCTCTCCTCCTCCTCCTCCTCCTCCTCCTCCTCCACCTCCACCTCCACCTCCTCCTCCTCCTCCTCCTCCTTCTCTTCCTCTTCCTCTTCCTCCTGCCCCCTCCACCACCTCCTCCTCCTCCTCCTTCCCTCTCCACCACCTCCTCGTCCTCCTCCATATGTCCGCTGTCATCTCGGACTCCGTCGTCGTCGGGAAATTCACCTGCGATGAGTGGACGAGGCGCGAGGGGCACCACAGCCAAACAGCATCACGGACTCGTGAGGTCCAGGCGCAGGTATAAAGAGCCGAGCCTGGGCATGTTACCAATCGCCCCCGGGTGCTTTCGCCCGGATATGGTCACTCTTTCATAAACATTGTCATGGAAATTGCTTGTGTGTATGTACTGTATATAATCACACACGCTGGGGAGCAGGTGCGGAGGGGTTGGTAAAGGTAGGGGAGGCCAGAAGAGCAACGAAGGAAGGGTGAAGAAGTAGAGGTTAGAGAGACGAAGGAATAACTGAGAAAGGAGAAAAAGAAAGGGGGGGAGAAGGGGCAACGAAGGAATGGTGAAGAAGTGGAAGGGAAGGAGGCGAAGGAATAGCTGAAGAAGGAGAAGAAGGGGGGGGGGGGAGGAGAGGCAAGGAAAGAAGGGTGAAGAAGAGGAGGTGAAGGAGACGAAGAAATAACTGAGGAAGGAGAAGAAGGAGAAGGGGAAACGAAAGAAGGGTTTAGAAGAAGAGGTTACGGAGACGAAGGAGTAACTGAGGAAGGAGAAGGAGGGTGGGGGGAGAAGGAGCAATAAAGAAGGGTGAAGAGGAAGAGGTTAAGGAGACGTACTAAGAACTGAGGGAGGAGAAGAAAGAAGAGAAGGAGGAATAACAAGCTTAAGAGTTGGGTTGAGGAAGAATGATGAGGAAGAACGAAGGAAAATACGGAGAGATGTGGATAAAGTGAGAAGGAGTAGGAGGAGGAAGAAGAGTGGGATGAGATGGAGATGAAGGAGAACAATAAAAAATTGAAGGATGGGAAGAAAGAAGAAAAAACTGTGCAAGAGGAGGCGAAGGACTGGAAGGAGGAAAATGGAAAAATATAGAGAGAAATAATGGAGAGAAAGTAAGAAGAAGGAAGTGAGGAAAATAAGGACGCAGAGGAAGAACAGGGATGGGGGAGAAGTGGAGAGAAATATGGGGGAGGAAACGGAGGAGCATGAAGTGAAGAAAGAGGATGAGAAGTAAAGGAAAGGAGTGAGGCCCGAGAAAACGAGAAGGACGGAGAACTTGGTGAAGGCGGGAAGAGACGAAGAAGAGAGAAAGGAAAAAGAGATAGATTAAGCGTGATGTTGGAGTGAAGACAGAATGAAGAAATTGGAGAATGTAGAAGATGAGAAAAAACAGGAAAAAATCACGAAATAAAGGTAAGAGCAGAAAGGAGAAGAATACTCGGAGCTCGAGAAAAAAAATTCACGATGTAAGTAGTGATAACAAAGTCATGATCTAAGGTTTTTTTATAACTTTTTATTTTTTCCTGTTTTTTTCTTCCACCTTAAGGCGTAGGTTGTACTTGAGGGAATAATCTCACAAATGTTGGTAAGAGAAATGAGAAATCGTGAGGTTGATGTCAGAGTTTCGTATCTGGAGAGAGAGAGAGAGAGAGAGAGAGAGAGAGAGAGAGAGAGAGAGAGAGATTAGCTCGAAGTCTGTCGTGTTCGAACGACTTCTCTGACCACGGTAAAGATCAAGAGAAAAATGCAGATATATGAAAAAATATATCGAAATGGAATATATTCATTTTTAACTTAGACTAATCTTTCATACTGACTGATATATTTAAGTAAACTGGTCTATACTTTATGGGGTGTGAGTGTAAAAATACCCTACTTAAAATTATTTTATTCTACAGGTAAAATGTAGACTTAAATGAGGTTTAACACAATACTTGTGTTGCTGTTATATAATTACGTCGCAAAATGGATACTTTGAGCGTGATCTTTCAAACGGTTCCATTAACTACGTGAGCGTGGAGTTCCAAGGGAGTGTATACTGCGTACTGTATATACACTGTGCTGATCTTGTTGTGTGTAGCCGTATAAGTTCATAATGCGACTATTTTCGTGTGCCGGCGTGTGTATACAGTACCACTTATTTGTGCATGTATAATGCGACTTGTTTCAGTGTGACTGTGCGTATATGCAGACCGGCGTCGCTTGTGCATAGCTTCGTGTTTGTGGCCTGTATCAGTGCCCATCGAGACCTGTTTCTGCAGCACGTACACCCATACACCACGGTCTCTTATGTATGTGAGTTTGTGTTCAAACTAAACTTTTGATCATTGCATTTTACCTTGGCATACAAAACCCATCGCGACTAAATCCAAAATGTGGGATACCATTTAATAGTTTAAATCCTTAGTTTAAATCTTTAGTTTAAATCCTTTCGAATGGGCCAAAGCATCCAGAATCATTAAATTTAACTGTGGTCGCGTTGTATAAAATCTTGGCCTTTTCGGTTTTTGCCGAAATTTCTGGCAATGATTTTGTTGGGCAATTAACCCGCGAGATTAACATTTTGCTATTACGATTTCTCCTATGACGTAATTGTTTCGGAAAATGTTTTCTTTGATTCCTTTACCTTACAGCCTTTTTAAAAAATAGATTTCATAGCGTTGCTATCTTTTTCCTTTGTTGAGTATAGACTAATTTAATTTGATGAACTGTCTAAATAAATAAGAAATTTTAGTCAAGTTAAATATTTCCTTTCCTCTAAGAATTCTCGGGAAGTAATTAACCTTAGTGAACGTTCCCTTTCATAAGCTTTAGGTTTTCTCCAGTGATTAGTAATTTCAGTTATTTCTTTATTTATTTATTTTATTTAAATAACTGACCACGACAGGCTTGGCAGTCCAAAATCATGCCTGTTCTTCAAAGAAAAGTTATAATACAAGACATCCTTTGAAGGAATAGCCAATCCGTCTTTTATTTAGAGGCTGGATGTTGCTATTCGTCTCTAGCTATTGAATATCCTGCTCAGATATCAAGTGATTGTTAACAGTTTTCCACCTTTACTTTTGAAAGTCTTTTTCACAATTGCTTCCGAGCACTTCCCTGCAAGTGGATAGTCGCACTCAACAACTGCTGACATCAGCTTTTAATCACGGCGGAGAGGTAATTAGTCTCTGTTGGTCTGTAGAGTTCAGAGGCCTACGTCAGGCCTCTTACCACACTTTCGTGCTAAATGGTTGGAAAATTAGTTTATCTTTCAAAACAATTTTCAAAGAAGAGTTTTACTTTTTTTTCTCAGCTGGTTTATTTCGAAGTAGAGCTACGTCACTGACAACACAATAGATCCATGGTGGGGGAACGAAAAAACGTAAGCGCCACCTGCCACTGTAGTAGTCCCTCTTCCACACCTCCCTCCCCTGCAATCCCACCGCCAAGAGACATGCTCCCTACATCCCCCCTAAAATGGCAGTAATAATTCAAGCTGCTTTCATGTGCACTGAAGCCAAAGGTTTGTCACATTTCTAAAAAAAGTCATTATCATGGTGACTATACAAAATAACAATTTCCAGATGCATTATAATGATGAAAATAAAACAACAACAATCTGACCGACAGCTGCCAAAATCTTGGTGATTTTTTTTTCCGAAAACTAGATATCCATATAATTGTGCTGAGCAAACAGAATTTCCTTAACAGTTTTGCAAAGGTCACAAATTATCATCATCTTTATTAATATTGTCATTATTTTCATTATCTTTAATCCTGTTGTAGTACACGTAGAAAAGTGGTAAGACTTTGTCAAAAGTGCTTCAGCAGTTCAAAACAATAATTAATATTATCTTTATTATCACTGGAATGTCTGTCCTCATTATTTATCTCTTTAAGATAGTGGTTCGTGGTGGTAGGTTTATGTTTCCTAACATTAGCAGTTATGACTTGGACCCCTGATCCCCTTTTCCTGCGGGGAACAACCAGATTCGCTGAGCACCATCACCAATATGCAGTAAATGTGCCTCGCTGTCGAACCTCTCAGTTCTAGAGGTCCTTTATTCCTCACACCGCTGGACTGTGGAACGGTCTCTCTGAAGATGTCGTGCAATTGGAACTTCAAAAGTTCATGCGAGGATGCAATGCATTACTACTTAGTGCTATTCTCCTTGCATTTTAATACATTTTGTCTGTTTATTAATTTATTCTTCTTTTTAATAAGTGATATCTCTTCTTCCTGCATTTCCTTTTACCTTCTCTTACCTCCTAATGAGCACCATATTCTTTGGAAGCAATGGTCCCTGTGGGCTTGTTCCATGTTAAATGTTTTTTAACCTAATAAATGCATTAAAAAAGGAGAAAAACGCAGTTATTTGTGGTAATATCCAATATGCGAATTTATTAAAAAATTTGGATTTTTTTTGTACATAAAGTAGAGGAGATGAGCTAATTTTTAAGACCAACCCCAGCTTTCTAGCTCTTTTATTCAAAAGTTACCGCGCGTTGAATATTGCCAAATTTTAACTGCGTTTTCTCCACTTTTTAATTTTGGTGCTTACCTTCCTCTGTAACTAACCGCCTCATAGTGTTCATCTTCTGAATAATAATAATAATAATAATAATAATAATAATAATAATAATAATAATATTGTATTTCTCGCCTCTTGCCTAGTCTCTCATCTCGAGAGCTTATCAGCCAAAGGCCTTGCGTAACGCGTATAACCTGAAGGTCAGGTATGTATGGCGTATAGGGGCCAATAATTATCAAGAACCATTGGCGTAGATGCTGTAGGCTAAAATGATCATAAATCTGGTACAACGAAGACTACGCGAAGGCTAAAGGTTATCTCTCCTTTGTATGAGTTTTAGGTAATTTTGTTTTTTGCTTTTTTATTACTAAGATATATATCTGGCTGCGCCTCTTCTGAGATATGACAGTTAACCTGTTTTGTGAATTTTTCGATTTTTTTGTGTTTGCAAAAGGGAAAAGAATTAGATTCAGTGAAGAATATTACATACGTTAATGATAAGAATTAGGAAGTTAAATTGGATAAAAAAAGGGATGTAAATACATTCGCTTACTATAAAATCTCAGTCTTTGCTATGTTGTTTATCTTAAAGTATTAAAGAAAAAACTAAAAATATGAAAAAGTGGATAAGAATTAGGAAGTTAAATTGAATAAAAAAAGGGATGTAAATACATTCGCTTACTATAAAATCTCAGTCTTTGCTATGTTGTTTATCTTAAAGTATTAAAGAAAAAACTAAAAATATGAAAAAGTGGAGAGCAAGAAGAAAGACGAAAAGTGACAATGAAAACAAGAAAAGAAGAGAACAAGAATGTAAGTATGAAAGAAAGAAGAAGAAGGTTATTTTTACACATTTATTTTAGGTGGTTAAACCACTAGCACCGCCGCCCCTTCCCGCCCCCCCCCCAAAAGAAAAATGAGATGCCTTCCAACAAAGCTATAATTGAAGGTTACGTGCTATTGGCTTGAACAACGAATTGAAGAAGTGGTTAGCATAGACAAAAGAGTGGACAGACAGACGGACGGACAGACAGACAAAAGGAGAAAAGAGAGAATAGGAAAGGAGAGTGGCTGCTGACGTTCGGCGAATAAGCGTGCCGGACGGCTATATACAGCGAGAGAGGGGCGGAAAGTATCCAGTTTACCCAGGAGGCACTAAGAAAACAAGCGAATTAAAAAAAACACACAGAAAAAATGTGAGATAATGTCATAGGTGATATGTAATGCTTGAATGTTACGTATGGACGGGCAATGAGTATATGAGCATAAAAATGTGAATATTTTTTTCTATACTTAGGCTGGAAAGATGACTGGGAAAGATGGAGTGAATGAGTTAAGCCTTCAGTTTTTTTTATACTTACACTTACACTTTCATGGAGCATGTTCTGTGAGAGAGAGAGAGAGAGAGAGAATCATATACGCTATACTCACAGGGATTGCACACTTATCCTATCTACACACACACACACACACACACACACACACACACACACACACACACACACATATATATATATATATATATATATATATATATATATATATATATATATATATATATATATATACTGTATATATACAGTATATACATACATATATATATATATATATAATACACACACATATATATATGTATATATATATATATATATATACATATATATATATATATATATATATATATATATATATATATATATATATATATATATATATATATAAATGTTTGTGTGTTTATGTCTGTGCCTGTCTTATTCAATAGAGAGAGAGAGAGAGAGAGAGAGAGAGAGAGAGAGAGAGAGAGAGAGAGAGATCCTTTTGTCCTGCTGTCTGTCTGGATCGCCTTCTCCAATCTGAAGGCCTATCTCGTTCCGCAGTAGGACTTTGGTCTTAGGCTTACGTCCTAGGACTGGAAGGGAAGGGAAGGGAAGGGAAGGGAAGGGAAGGGAAGGGAAGGGAAGGGAAGGAAGAAGAGCCTTTGTTTTCTTCTGGTCTCCTTCCTTTGTTTCGCATTGTTGTGGAATCCTTGGCACAAGCTTTTATTATTAAATACGATTCCTTTAATGAAGGTATTTCTCTTTGTGTTCTTTCGTGAACGCTGGCATTTGTGGTTTCTTTTTTTTTATTTATTCTTGTATCAGTGACATGTCACTTTTTATGCATTGTTTTGTTTAAATTTTATTGTATGAGTGATGTGTTACGCTTAATTTAGGTTGTACTGAATAAAAAGAAAAAACATATATGGCTGGCTGCAGCTTTTTTTTTTTTTTTAGCAAGATGTTGACTACCATCATAAGAGGTTGCTGCTTTAAAGGAAACATATTCAGTTGCCAATGCCAAGTTTACTTAACAGCTACTGAATAATGGATGAATTCCATGTGCAGACAATTTCCACAATATCCGTTGCATTATATAATTACGCAGCTGACGCCTTATCAGCCTGTTAAACCACCCTACACACCGCGCCGCTCACCTTTATCTTATATGCACTCTGTCGCCAGGATGTTGTATATCATCCTTTGAATATATCGAACGCCATCTATCTAGCGCTTTCTAGGCCTGCTTTTTCTAATTTTTATCACCGTTTTTATTTATGCACTGAGCTTATGACAGTAATTTATTCATTTTTCAAGATACTTCGTCTAGTTATATTTGATCTTAACAACAGGTATTTCTAATGAAAGAAGAAAAACTGGATCCAAAGATAAATTTGGAGAATACAGTATAATAATAAAAGAAAGAAGAAAATTCATTATGTATCACCAATACTACAGTATATTTATTGTCCAAACAATCAGTAGCTCCCACGTCATGAACACAGTCTGAGCAACAAACATCATTTTTTATATTCTATTTATATAAAAAAATACGACAATAAATCCTAAGATCAAATTAAAATCAGAGTAAAAAAAAAAATGAAGCTCGAAATGGCTCCAGCCTGTCATGGCCGTGATATCCTTGCAGCCAATCGGAGGCTGCCACGTCACGCAACCCCCGTGGCGCACGATTTAGCAACGTCGCCCTTGATAACAGAGTACTAAGCAGGCAACCTTTGATGACTCACGGGCAATTGCTTTGTGATGTGTTTGCCAAAGAAATGACAATTATGACGGTAATCGCCTCTATCGACAAAGGATGCTAAATCTGTAGAGCTAATATTGCGATGACGTCACTGAGGTCCCCGAATTAAACAGTAGGTTATTAGAAGCACATTCTGTTGATAATTGCAGTGACGTCTTTTGATTGAGTAAAGGTTAAAGGTTGGGGGAATTGTGAATGGATGTGAGAAGTGTCGGATAATTAAGAGAGATGCGATAAATGGCCGAGAAGAAGAAGAAAGATGAATGAATAAAAAAATAAACAACAGCAATCCAGAAATTATTGTTTTACACAGGTAAGAGATTGGGATATTTTGAATGGATGTGAGAAGTGTCGGATGATTAAGAGAGAAATGCGATAAATGGGTATGATGAATAAACATAAATAAATAAAGAAATAAACAACAGTAATTCATCAATTGTTAATGTACACAAGGAAAATTATGAACGGGAAGTGAGAATTAGTGCTTAATCAAAAGAGAAGAATGATAGAAATTCAAGAAGAATAAAATGGAAAAATAAAAATAATACAAAACAAAGTAATTACTATATGAATTGGTTGCTTGAAAATGACCAGAAGAACTATGAATAGCAATAAAATGCCACGAATAATTAAAACAGATACACTAAAGGCACAAGAACAAAAACCAAAAATGATCTAAATGAAATGAAATGACGTAAACGAAGTCAAAAGTTTCTCAATTACAATGTTCAGCCACTTGTCATTTCAGTAAGGTCGTGTAAATGTTAGCTTCTCATAAGAACTTTACAAGAGTTGTAATAACTCTCGAGATGTGAAGCGGTTGTAAATGAGGAAATGAGTGCATTAGATTATTTATTTATTTATATATTTAAAAGAATTATTATATACAAATTCTGTTTTTATGAAAACTTGAGAAATAATTAACGTTTCTATATTAGCTCATTTGTTATTATGTCTGTTCGTGTCGATTCACCCCAAAGGTCTTTAACTTGGAAAACATGCTTCCACTTAAAAAAAAAAAAAAAACTGTATATAGTTGTAGCTTAAACTAGCCCACGCTCCTAGAGCAGCCCGCAAGCTGAATAAGGTTGATTAGATGTAAAACTTGACGGAAATAAAGGTAAAAAGGAAGGAAAGAAAAAAGGTACTTTGCATCTCTGTACATTTTCTGCAAATTGTACATTATCTCCCACCTAGATGTCAATATGACCAACTATATCTAGGTTAATTTATTAACAGAAGGCTTCGCAGTACAAACTGTTCTAAGGGAAGCAAGACTTTGATGTTTCCTTATGAAGAGATATCTAATAATTTGATGGACATTTTTATCTTAATTTTTATAGATTCTTTACTGTCAAATCTATGAATGAACGAAATGACCTTCTGTTACCTAAACTTACACGGATGCATTCGCAGTACAAACTGTTCTAAGGGAAGCAAGACTTTGATGTTTCCTTATGAAGAGATATCTAATAATTTGATGGACATTTTTATCTTAATTTTTATAGATTCTTTACTGTCAAATCTATGAATGAACGAAATGACCTTCTGTTACCTAAACTTACACGGATGCATTCAGTATACAGATCTGAAAGAAATCTCTCTCTCTCTCTCTCTCTCTCTCTCTCTCTCTCTCTATTCCGGAGTAGTATATGGAAACAAAATTACAATAGACGAGGGCCTGATTCCAGATCACAGTAACAATTGAATTATTCCTATTAATATACAAACACAGAGACAGACATATGAACAGTCTTTATTGTTAAAAAAGACAAATAAACACCCAAGCAAACAATGAGTCAAAATGAGATGAAAACGTAAAGGTCTAGTAGCGCTAAAGGACTAATTGTTAAGAATCTCCCGAAACCCACCTCTTTCACCATTTTTTTAAAGTAACAAATGACTAACAGTTTATCTGTCACAAACAAGTTTCAGAATGTAGTAATCAAATTTATATTCCTTCTCGATATCCAGAAACACTGTTGACGTCATTTCCAAATTCCTAGGCAGAGATTCCCATGTAAGCAGAAAGCTTTAGACAGAACACATCTCTCTAACTTATCAGTCGCTGAATTATTTATAAAGTCAGCTTTCTTCCTCATTTATTGCGAATAAAGTTTCTCTTCCCTCCCTGAACATAAAGTTTTGAGTTACTTCTCGTTATTTCTCATTCAGCGGGCATAATGTTATCTTTATTCGATCACTGGTACGCGTACAGTTCGTCTTCTTTCGAGATTTTGTGCATATATTTGTGTCACTTACTGATTCTTGAGTATGAAGTCTGTATGAGTTCCACATTACTGTGGCTGTTAGTTTGCTTATCGAAGTTTCATTTTACGTATATGGAACGTTTTGCCTTTACTGGCTCTTGAATGCAAAGCTTATTTATAGTTTCCCCTGTTATTAAGCATAATGCTTGCTTTGTTCCTGTTATTTCATGTTATTTCGCAATTGTTATGCATGACGCTCATTTAATGATATTCCAATTACTGTGTGCAAGTTTCATCATCTCAATTCCCGATTTATTTTTACGAGAGGAGCTTCAAAGTATTTCCGATGACTGTGTACAGAATCACCGTGATTTCCCGATGACTGTTTATAATAATGGAGGCATTTCCTGATTATTGTGTAAAAAGTTTTCCCTTCTCTCCGGAGCACTGAGCATTAAGCGCGCGTAGCTACGCATTTACTGTGTATGAACTTCACGTTTTTTCCTATCAACACGTCACATTACGCACGCACATGCGCGCCACCGGAAACCGGAATGTCATGGTTATCCCTCATAAATGCGACGCCTCCTGAATGATTGATCGAGTTCGCTTCAGACGCTTCCCAATCGATCCGACAGCCAGCACACCCCCGTCCCCAATCTCCACCCCTCTCCCCTCCATCCGACCCCAGCAATCTACCACCCAAGTAGGTTCTACCAAAAGCTGTTACGGAAATTCAAAATTTCTCTTTTTTTTATCCAGAGGCGGATGGAGCTGGCAACCTTCTGTCCTTATCCAGACATTCCTGAATATAAAGGAGTACAGACTGACACGCCTTTTCAAAGAAGTAAGATTATACATGGTTTCCATTTTTCATTTTGTTAGGGATAGCAATTGTATCTTTTTCCACTGTTGCAAAATTATTCTATTTCTTGGAGGAATTTTGTGATTGGATAAACGTTTAAATTTTAATTTTTTGCAATAACGTATTTTCCTTATAATAACGAGTGTAATGAAAAGGAAAAAGACTTGTTTTCTGAACGAGTATAAAAAATATTCTTAAATTCAAACACTAACGAAAGTGTATTGGCTTAGACATAATGAAATAGTATGTTTCATTCATTAACATTATTATTACAAATTTTTGGCTGATAGTTTAATTATTACCCATCGATACTGAGTAAATTTTAGGAAACAAAAATTTCTCCTTAAGGCAAAAATTGGCAAAGTTATGAAACTATGAAGTGTCAAGTGGAATCCTATGGCTTAAGTTGACAAAATCAATATACTAACCGTGTGTGTGAGAGAGAGAGAGAGAGAGAGAGAGAGAGAGAGAGAGAGAGAGAGAGAGAGAGAGAGCAGAGGGGATTCCCACATGTTGATTACCGCCGGCAAAATGCGCTCCGCTTTGATATGGTAATTGAATTGCCTCGTATTAACGGTATGATGTTGATATATACTGAAAATCAAACCGTAGAAATTAAGTGGTGGGTTTCTAAGCTATTGTTGGCGTCGGGATGCAGATGGTGCCGGTGAAAATGGAGTGAGAAATTATCTAATAACTCCTGTCTGGAGTTGTTTGTTTATGTAGCAAACAACAAACGTTATATTCACAATATATTCGTCATTTAAAATGTCAACGCACTGTGATAAGTATGGCTGTTGAATGAGATTATTATTATTATTATTATTATTATTATTATTATTATTATTATTATTATTATTATTATTATTATTATTACCAAACTATGAATACATTCCCAAATTATTAATATAAATGGAATCGTTTATTATTATTATTATTATTATTATTATTATTATTATTATTATTATTATTATTATTATTATTATTATTATTATTAATTCCAAAATATGAATTCATTCTTAAAAAACAGGCATGAAAGTTAATGAGCAATACATACAGGTATTACTGAAAGACCCAACTCTCTCCGGTTTGACTCGTGTGCCATAAATAATGTTCGGCCGGATTTAGGAGAGCATGATTTCGTCAGGTCCTCATTAAATGCATTGTCAAAGATCTGGTGTTTCACTTGTGTGTGTGTGTGTGTGTGTATATATATATATATATATATATATATATATATATATATATATATATATATAGATATAGATAGATAAATAGATAGATATGCAAGTATATATGTATACATATAAATATATATACACATGTATATATACTGTGTATACAGTATATATGTATATATATACATTTATATACATATATTTATATATATATTTATATATGTGTGTGTATTTATATATATACGCACACATATATATGTGTGTGTATGTGCATAAAATAACGTTTAAGTATCTTCAAAGTCTTGCATTTCCACCCTAAGATAGTTCAAGTTGAATTGGCTGCAAGAAGAGAACGTAGATCTTTTATTACTCTATATTATTCACCAAGGGTACCTTCATATTTTCATATTTATATTTTAGTCAGAATATATTCTGTTTTACTTCGAGATTCTTTACCTGATATTTGCGTCGGCGCCTTTTAATAAGAATTTGCTCTTCAATTCTTTATGATAGTAGCTGTGAAATGTTTCCTATATAATTGGATGGATTTTGTCAATTTTTCCATTCTCTGTATTGAAGTAACTTTTACTATTTTGTGGAAATGAAAATTTCTAAGCTATTAAATGTGCTTGTGTGTAACGTCGTCCGGCAAAAATATAAGTAAATAAATAAATAACTTATAGGCTCGTGTGAATGTTCATACAAGGACATACACATTAGCTGACCGTAAGTATATGAGTAGCTTGCGTGTGTATTTCAGCTAAAAGTATTTGCTTCAGAAGACTATGTAACCTCGGAAAAAATAAGGCCATCGATGAATATTTAATGTATATTTTCAAGCTTCTGGGACAAGGAAATCCGGAAATTGTATTCGAAAGTTGGGAGCTCGAGTGCCAGACCGTTCACATCGGTTCTTCATACTATTCACTATCTAACCCCGTAAGGGTTAGGGGAGTCAGTGTACCTCACGTGTTGCACTGTAGGTATTAATTAAGGTTCTTTGCAGTGTCCCTTAGGGCTGTAGCTGAACCCGTTTCATTCCTTTTCGTACCTTTATACTCTTCATTTCTCTTTCAGAGCTGAATGACCTCATAGGTCCCAGTCATCAGACTTTACCCTAAGTTTTATATTCCATCCCATTCACTACCTAACTGTGGAATCCTCTACCTTCTCTGGTATTTACAAATTTTGCCATTTACGAAGTTTTGGAAGGAGTTCCGTCGTCATCACTTCGGTGCTGAACAATAACACACACATTGCTTGCATGGGTAATTGATAGAATGAAAGGATTCCAAACTCGAAGGGCGAGTTTGTTTTGGGGAGAAATGCGTGGTCCGGTCTCTACGTACGAAAATTGTTATTTAAAACAAACTATATACGAAACTCGTCGTCGAAACATCTGCACCCCATACATGTGCTGCGTCATGTGCTCCGCTAATTTGCATGCACTCCCGTGTTTCCTGGATGTCGGGGAACATTTTACACACACACACACACACACACACACACACACACACACGCACACAGACAAAAACACAGACACATATATGTATATTGTGCGCGAGAGAGAGTTTAGTCACATACACACGTGACTTAATATTGGAAAGTATATAAAAGTGACATGCATAAGTGACTAAATTTTTTTATATATATATATATATATATATATATATATATATATATATATATATATATATATATATATATACATACATTTAATATATATATATATATATATATATATATATATATATATATATATATATATATATATATATACATACACACACACACACACATATATATATATATATATATATATATATATATATATATATATATATATATATATACATGTGTGTGTGTGTTTGCTGTGTGTATGTGTGGCCATATCAATAATCATGTCCCTGCGTTTAAAGCGCAGCTACCTGTCTATTCACAAGACTGCCATGAACAATTGTATCTTTTTCAGAACCATCAGGTTTCCAGCTAAAGAGAAATTTATAAAGGCAACAAACAGGAAGCGATAGCGAGCTCTGCCTGAACAAGAGGCAATGAACAATATAACACTTGCGATCTCTAGAACTTGACAACAGGTAACACAATGCCATCGCTGGAGGCATTCTCTCTTATTTCCCCCGCTCCTCTCTTTCTCTCTCTCTGTGCTTCGGTTCCTCCAGGTTGCTTTTCCGCTTTTCTCCTTTTGTGAGACTCTTCTTTATCCTTCGCTTTTCTTTCTTCCTCTCTTATTCCGTTTCTTTCGCTTTTTTTCTTTCCTTCATCTATCTATCTTCTCTCTCTTCTCAGCAGTCTCCTCTTTCACGTCTCTCTTTATCTATTTGCATACTTTCTCTTCCTCCACCTTTCTTTTCACCCCCCTTATCCTCCTTCCTTCTATCTACGTCTCTCTCCCATTCCCTCCTACTCTGTTTTAAGCTGGAGTTTTAGGCCCCCGCCCCCTCCTCTCTCTCTCCTCTCTCTCTCTCTCTCTCTCTCTCTCTCTCTCTCTCTCTCAGAGCAAAAAATAGCTTCTTTATAAAACCTACGCTAAGAGACCGTCCAACATGTTAAAAATAAAAAAAAATATCCAAGTTAATTCCATCATTATCCGCCCACCAGCGGCAGATGACGGAAGTCTGAGCGCTCAGTCTTCCGTGCCACCTCGTGGTCTATTATCAAGTGTGAGTAAACGTTCCATATGAATTCTTTGTTTTGCAAATCAATAGAAAGAGAGAGAGAGAGAGAGAGAGAGAGAGAGAGAGAGAGAGAGAGAGAGAGAGAGAGAAGCTGGCAGCCTGGCGGCAGACCGACCAAACGCAACACCTGGTGTAAGGTAATCAAGACCTCCCCCTCCTCCCACAGACTAGGCAGGTTCTATCCTGTCCCCTCCATCCTTTTGCCGTCATTGCCCCTCCCTCCCTCCCCTCCCCTATCCCCTATTCCGCCCACTCCCTCTCCCCAAGCGCTTGGTAAACTTGTTGCTTCAAAGGTAATGTTATGGCGGGCATTCCTATAATTCTCCTTTTATTGTCGCTTCCATAGTTTGCATAGACGGGAGAAGGGTGATTTACATTCACTTTAATACATTTTTTTTATATATTGGCTGATGGTATTTGGCGCTTATGTTCGGCGTCGCTGTACGCGTTGGTTTGTTGATGACTAAACTCGCGTCTCTACTTAAAGGGAATTTTGCTCCGGAATACGTAATTATTTAAAATTATATCTTCTTTTAATATATTCTTCTACCTTGAGACTAAGGCCTTTAGGTGATTCCCCAAAAAACTTTGACTGAATCTGTAGCTTCTCTATTTAAAAGGAATTTTGCTCCGAAATACACAATTATTTAAAATGATAAATTTTTAATATATTCTTCGACCACTGAAACACAAGACCTTTGAGTGGTTCACAAAAACTGTAACTGAGTCTGTGACCTTTAAAATCAAAGATCGTGGTGAGATCATGGGATGTGTAAGTGAATCTTCGGCTGACAGGAGGCTATGTGAATTATAAGTTGGTTTCTGACCTTTAAACAGAGAGACCTTTAAGTGGTTGGTCACAGAAATTTCAAGCGTGCCTGCGGCCTATGAAACCAGACCTTCAAATGGTCGCAAAACTTGCAAGTAGAAAGCCTGAACCCCAATTTTACTTGTTGCTTCACTTTTCTCAATCAACAGCAAATTTTACTGAGGGCATAAATCTACTGTAATATTTAAACGATCTGTTTTCTGCAGCAAAGCACGTCAGTCCTTCAGTATTTTCAGAATTGCGTAAATACTATATTTTCCCCGAAATGTAGCGTTAATTTTATCTAGTCCAATCAGTCACTAACAGTCCGCCATTTCTTTTTAGGTTTGCTTGCAGTATATTTAAACCATTTGCTTTGCTCTGAATATTACTTCCATCCTTTTCAATCCCCATTTGTTCGTAACATCACGTTTTCTTCAAAATCCATCATTATCAGTCATAATTCTATTCCTACCAGTCTTTGACGATCTGTCATTTTTCGAGTAATAATAAAGAATTGGCCGTGGAGTACACTTTTGCTATATTTCCTTCTGGCATAATATATCTGCTAAAATTATATAATATTACCATGTTTAATATCAGTGATAGTTTTGTTCCATATGAGAAAGCCTGATTTAATTATAACTATAAAAACAGTAGAATCAAAGAAGTAAAAAGGGGACAATTCCGGCCGCTGTTTTAAGCAAGGACATTGCTGATATATAGCTTGGTTAATCTACAACAACAACAGCATAAGAGAAGAAACTATTACAACGACAGGGCATAACCAACAACCATCTTCCATTGAGACTTGATTAAAAAAAAAAAAACAGGCTAGCCAAGGCCACGTAAAGAATCGCTTTCAAACGTTTTGCCAATGCACTTGGAGTCAAGCCCTACGGTAGTTTTAGTTTAGGTACCTCAATCTGCTTAGTAGTGTTCCTATGAGAATATAAAACGCTAGGGACAATTGATATCAGTTTTATTTTCTCTCTAGACTTTGCCCTTGAATACCTCATCCAAATTTTAAAGGCAGCCACCCGAAATTTGGCAGACTAGTAGGATCATGATGCAGGTAAATTTTTAAAGGGCTGTCTGTGTTACTTCGGTCAGTAGCCTTCTAACTTTGCTTAGCCCTCCCCCCCCAAAAAAAAAAAATCTGACAAGATTCATTGAATAGCTAGTTCTCATGTTTTTCATTCATTATCCTCTGACATAAGCCCTTTGCGCACATGTACGGATACTTAAATCTGTCAAATATTTTACTCATTATCAATATTTTTTATTTAAAAAACTTTGCTGAAAACTATTGAAACTTAGTTACAGTTTTCTTGAAACCTAATATCCATTAAAAAAAAACATTGGAGTATTAATGTAGTTATCAGACATACTTCAGCAGTCATCAAATTTTTACTAGCCTATGAAATACTACAATATTTCGTTTACTTTTTGCTTAACAATCTCATGTCAATATATCACTTCCCTCTTTACAAGAGAGAGAGAGAGAGAGAGAGAGAGAGAGAGAGAGAGAGAGAGAGAGAGAGTATCAGTGTTTCATCAGGATAACTGCATCCAATGAGAAAAGCGACGCTCGATGGGAAACTGGCCTCATCATCTTCTGACTAACAATACATCAGCTTTACAAAGCCGTCAGTACTCTTTGTAAGAATGGTGGCGTGTACAGCGAAAGAGAGCATAATATTGCGAGTGTATTTTTCACCCTTGGGCTATGTCTCTCTCTCTCTCTCTCAGTTTGTCTGTCTCTGAAAACACACGTCATATATATATATATATATATATATATATATATATATATATATATATATATATATATATATATATATATATATATATATACTATACCTATAAATATATACATACATATATGTATCTATATATACATATATGTATGTATATATGTATAAATATCATATATATATATATATATATATATATATATATGCATATTTATATATATATACATACATATATATATATAGATACATATATGTATGTACATATGTATAAATATGCATATATATATATATATATATATATATATATATATATATATATGTATATATATATATATATATATATATATATATATATATATATATATATATATATATATATATATATATGATATGACATGATGTAATCCTGAGAGTTTATGGAAAATACATCTCTGCATATTTAGCTTTAAATTTCAATTGTACACGATGAGATATTGACCAATCATTCTTCCCCTGAACCCTCTTTGTATGCACTCCATATTAGCCATTATCCCCGAAGCTTTCTAAACAAATGGTTCCAATGTTCAAGTAATCGATCCTCCGTCCCAGAATCAGCCTTCTGTTGGGACTTCTGCACACCGTCAGGTCACCATGGAATCAAGTCCCATGGGAAAGGGATCCCGATTAAAAATATAGTTTTCATGCATGAACGACCTCTCGTCCCCTGAGAAGGGATCCGATTGTTTTTATTGTGTGAGTAAACGCGGACCTGCAGATCATCGGAGGGGTATTCGAATCCATTCCCTTTTCAGCTGTTAAGGACACCGCATGCGGGAGACCGCGCTCTTTTGTTTTCTCCTCTCCTGTAGACGTTCTTTTGTTTGCTATGTGTTATGGCTGATATTTTTTAGGAGTCTCTTTCCTCTGTAGTCCTAAGCTGCCCCTTATTCTTCTTCTCCACTACCTTCTACCTCCTCCTCCTCTTTTTATTCTTCTTGTACCTCCTCATCTTTGTCTTCATCTGCTTCTACCGAAGCAGAATGTAGAAGAGATCCGGACCTGGAAGCCTATTTGTCCTCCCATGTCCTCGATTCCATGCTAAGAGGATTGGATGTTTTCAGAGCCCCTTTTATGGTGTTATAACCGGAACAAAAGAACACGGGGATGAACTTATGATGGCGTTTTTGTTCTCCAGCGGCGCGCGATGATGTTATGTCAATAAGCAAG